>NW_028320639.1:0-70440 GCF_062004578.1 Staurois parvus
ATACACACACACACGTGATTTTGTGCAGCCCTGCCACCCTGTAGCAATACTTCTACTATAGGGCGGCGGAAGGTGGTTAAAAAATAAAATAAAATGTAACCTCTAATATTACTTTAAGGCAAGCCATTTATATTGAAGGAGATGCCAAAACACTTCAGTGTGGTACATTACCACCTGACCCTTTTTGGGGATGCAACGCAGAAGGTTCGCCTTAACGCCTTGGGTTGCCATTCGAAATGAATGACACTGCAATATATTAGCAAGCGTAGTGCGTTACCGCATGTTGCATCAACACGGTGTGATCCTGAACCTGCTACCCCTATGAGAAGTCTTTAGTGGAAGTTTCCTTATCCCAGGCCACTTGCTGTTTCTGGAGGCCGTGAAGCTGTACTTGTACATCTTCTCTGTAAGCAGCTACCTTGAAATGTTTCCGGACCACCTAAGATTTGATTCCAGACTTATACATGAGTTTGCCTACTTCTACTAGTGGGGAATAAATAAGCCGGTCACTGCTATAGAGCCTCTCCAATTCACACCCAGACGCCGACAACAGTGCGAATTAACGGCGGTACTTACCCGGATAATTAAGCGAATAGCCACCACACCAGAAGTAGCCATAATTTTGGCACTGTTCGGGACTAGGTTGAAAACGGTGGGCATGATCGCTTCTGCTCCATGATCAAATTTGTTCCCCAAGACCGATGAAAGATGCCTGAGACAGTACATAAATTGAGAATTCATTGATAAAGGAATGACCAGGAATGACGACTTATTTCTATATAATGTTTAGAGACATGAACATAGGACAGATCAGGGGCGTCCCTAGGGTTGGTGTCACCCGGTGCGATAACACTTGGTGACACCCCCTCCAACCAACGATCCCCGCAGGATGAATCATCGGCTTTCTTTACAATTTACCTTTTCGTGGAGCGGATCCGGTGTCACCCCGTATAGGTTGCAGGCCGACGATCCCCGCAGAATGGATCGGATCTGCGGCTTGAGCATAATGGATCGGAGTCCCGATCCATTACGTTCCCCAATCCGCAGATCCGATCCATCCTGCGGGGATCGTCGGCCTGCAACCTATACGGGGTGACACCGGATCCGCTCCACGAAAAGGTAAATTGTAAAGAAAGCCGATGATTCATCCTGCGGGGATCGTCGGTTGCTTTACAACTTACCTTTTCGTGGAGCGGGTCCGGTGTCACCCCGTGCGGTAGGTGTCACCCGGTGCGGTGCGCACCCCCCACACCTGCCTCGGGACGCCACTGGGACAGATATATATATATATGTCTATACACTGTGTGCATACAGCAGGCCTGCAGAGACCAGATGAATCTGCCGTACTGTCAGGACATGTCTGCTCCTCACTCACCCCAGGGTAATGCAGGCTTCTCGCACCACTTGGGAACGCAGGTCCTTCGTGGAGAGCTTGAAGGCTCCGTCGAGCAGCCGCAGGTGCTGGAAGAAAGTGTCGTACTCTGCAGCGCCGGCAAGGAGAAGGGAGCGGATCTTTTTGAGCTGAAACCATGAAAGAGATAACAGAAATAGATAAGTGAAAAGTCAGGCATTACTTTGGATGCGTATTACAGCATACGGCTAACAGGCGGTCATATAAACCAGTTGTGGACATTGGGCTTGCTACACGCAGCCAAAAAAACAAAAAAAACAAAGAAGCACACAGAGCATGATATGTCGTTCCCCATGTCCTGACACCCTAAGCACCTGCCCTTCCCCCCCTCTCAGAGTTGCTGTTTAACCCCTTGCCACAAGCTGGTAAAAGGGTTGGCTTTAGCACCCACATGATGCACATATGCAACTCGGGCAGCCAACGTCTCTGTACAAACTACGCACTCACCTCATGCACCCAGGACAGCAGGACCGGCTCCTGATCACGTGACCACTGTGACAGCCAATGGTAGTCAAAGTAGTCAAGGCACACATATTCCAAAGAGAAGGCTCTTGATAAATATCTTAGAAACAAACTCAGTTCACATCAGTCCAACCTGTGACTACCATACTGTCTTTATGGTGACTTAACTTCCTTGGGTCTGGATGGTTCCCCATTGGAAAGCTGGTCCTTCTATGTTAAGTTTATGTGTACTGCGCATGCGCAAATGAATCTATAATGATTTAGACTGTAAATAGACATGACGCATGGCACTGGAGTGATGGCCAACCTTTGTGAAGAAGTGCTTTTGCACGAAACGCGTTAAAGGGGCCATTACGCCGTGACGTGCCATCTTTTAAACTGTGAATGGTCAGTACACCATTTTTTTGTACTTTTAACTGCTTTTATTTTCATACCACGTGGATTAATAAATTGAATCATTTTTAAAACTACTACACTATGTGCCGGTTTTTGGTTGGCTCCTTGGCGAGCCAACGTTCACTTTTAGAGCCCACCCTAGAGGATATAGGAGCCGAATCACATGTGGCACCATTCCAGAGGAGGGAGCTGTTCCAACATTAGCTGACAAGCATCCACCTATCCATTAAGGAGGCCTCTGGTTGGATTCCATTCGCACTTACCAGGGGAGACGTCTCTGTAGCTGCCTACCACCCAGAGGGAGGAGAGTCCGTTAAAACGGCCCAACTCATCCATCTCATCCTGAGAGGGGGACCTCTGGTCATACTAATTATATGCGTATTTAAAGATACGCATCTGGTGAGTGCGTATTTTTACTATTTACCGGCACGCCACTGAAGTTTAAAGTCACCATCAACACCTAT
The DNA here is from genome assembly GCF_062004578.1 of Staurois parvus. Classification (NCBI taxonomy): domain Eukaryota; kingdom Metazoa; phylum Chordata; class Amphibia; order Anura; family Ranidae; genus Staurois; species Staurois parvus. Next base: position 2,734 of record NW_028320639.1, read on the forward strand.
TATCAAGCACCTTATCACGAACTGTCACCATTTTATATACATATTTTATCATTTTATATCATTTTATTTTTAAATATTTTTAAGCGCTGCATTTGAGTTTTATGAGGTTTTTACTTGGTTACCTTTATGTGCATTAGCTGCTAAATTATTAAACGCTCACTGATTATATATTCATTGTTTATGTGTACAAGAACATTGGCTGTTTGCTGAATTGTACCTGAATTTCACATCCAAGAGGCAGTGGCTTCACCTTGGTGTACTCATTTGCACCTCCATGGGTAACGTGCACATGCTATGAATTTCAGTCTACCCTACTGGCTGATATTACTCTATTATAGAATAGGAATGGGTTCCAGTGTACTGGTTCTGTCACATGTGCTCCTGAAGAATTTCCGAAAGGCGTCGAGCCCCCATGTAAACTGTAATCGGAACCTTTGCATGTTGTGAACCCCTATGTAATTTTTAATGTTGTGTAATGCATTCCTTACTTTAGGAAGGGGGTCTGTAAAGATGGCCCATTCGCTTTGTCCTCTGAATAGGCAAAGTGTCAGGGTCTCCAAACACCCATTACATGGAGGACCCCTTATTACCGCTTGAATTATTTTAATCTGTCCTAATCACAGCTCTCTAAACAAAAGAAGAGATTTCAGGCATTTGTGATAGAAGGAAATGTGCTCCTTACCGCATTAATCCTCTGCTCCCAGTCATGCTTATCATCTGACAGTATTTCCCGAATTTTATTAATGGATTCCTCCAGATCTCTACTGGAATAGATCTATAAAACAAAACCATTGCAATAGGCATGTGTTCTCATCAAGATTCATATGGTATACCACTACAAGGCATTACAATCGGGTATTCGAACCTACCACTTTAGGGCAATTCCAACACAGCAGCACAAACCTGCCAGATACCCGATTTCTCTGTGGTGAGCGCCAGCCGGGACATTCACCACAGTGAACCAATCGCCTGACGGGATATTCATCACAGGGAACCAATCGCCTGCCAAGACATTCTTCACAGGGAACCAATCGCCTGCCGGGACATTCTTCACAGGGAAGCTATCGCCTGCCGGGACATTCTTCACAGGGAAGCTATCGCCTGCCGGGACATTCATCACAGGGAACCAATCGCCTGCCGGGACATTCATCACAGGGAACCAATTGCCTGCCGGGACATTCATCACAGGGAAGCTATCGCCTGCCGGGACATTCATCACAGGGAAGCTATCGCCTGCCGGGACATTTATCACAGGGAAGCTATCGCCTGCCGGGACATTCATCACAGGGAACCAATCGCCTGCCGGGACATTCATCACAAGGAACCAATTGCCTGCCGGGACATTTATCACAGGGAAGCTATCGCCTGCCGGGACATTCATCACAGGGAAGCTATCGCCTGCCGGGACATTCATCACAGGGAACCCGTCGGCTGCCTTCTCCCCTCTACTCAGCAGGCAACTCCTTTCCTCTACTCAGCAGGCAACTCCTCCAGGCTCAGCCTCCCTCTACAAACCATCTGTCTAGACCAGAGGTGTCCAAACCTTCTAAATGAAGGGCTAGTTTACCACCTCTCAGACTTTAGGAAGGCTGGATTGTGGCCAGTGGGGGGTAGAAAACATCCTGGATTCAGTGGGAATAAACAATGCCTCAGGCTGTGTGGTCAGTGGGAGTATAGAAATTTCATAGCACCTGTGGTCAGTAGAAGAATTAGTGTCCCATCATTGATATCATGCTGGAGGAATAGTACCCCATCATTGGTGTAAGTGGCAGGAACTGCTCTGAATATTAAAGATGAATTACCATTTTCATTTTGTGGTGCTCTGACAGAGTTTAGTTCTGCACCAAACAATGAATGGAAAACAATAGCTCATCGGACCCCATTCATTTTGATGCACCTGTAATGTAGGCAGTAAATGTAAACTGAATGTTAAATTCAACTTTAAATTATACCTGGCTACTACTGGGATCCTTCACAATACGGTGCTTTACCAATAATACAAATCGTCCTATAAAGAAAATCTTCCCTTTTCAGTTGCTTTCACTCTATAGCTGATGATAAAGGCAGGCTGGTAGGTCAACTGGTTCCCGTCTAAACTGACCCCAGAATGTGCGTGTGTGTATGCATGTGAGATAGAATGTCAGCGACCGGAAGTCAGGCATTGACCTGAATGTACAGTACATGTAAAGTGCTTGTAAATTGTTGGCTCTATATAAATGCTTGTAAAAATAAATCATAAAGGATAACAAACGTTGCTGCATTACCTGTACCGCTGGAACATCTTCAAATGCTCTAATAAAGTCCTCCTCATCCACAGCCCCAGCACCTTCCTTGGCTGTTCCTACAATTTGGATGACATTACAGAAATGAGAAACAAGAATGTACATGCACCAGCATTATATATGTGCTTTAATAAATCTCCAACCACAGAGGGAAAAAAAAAAAAGTTTTTCTTAGAGAGGTTTTAACGTAAAAAAAGGTGTTGTTTTTTTACCCACTGTATTACCTGCATTAAGTGGCATTAAACCCACATCATAACAAAAAAACAGTAGCAGCAGAGTGGCTAAGTGGTTAGCACTTCCGCCCGGCAGTACTAGGGTCGCCGGTTCAAATCCCAACCATGGCACCACCTGCCTGGAGTTTGCATGTTCTGCCTGTGCGGGTTTCCTCCAGGTATTCCAGTTTCCTCCCACATTCCAAAGACATGTCCCTAGTATGTGTATGTATGAATGTGAGTTAGGGACCTTAGATTGTACGCCCCTTGAGGGTTAGGGACTGATGCGAATGTACAATATATATGTAAAGCGCTGCGTAAATTGACGGCGCTATATAAGTACCTGAAATAAATAAATAATAAAACACTACATTAAAATTCCATATTACACGCTGTTCATACTCAGTCACTATAGGATTAGTTTTCTGTATTCTGCAAACAAAACTGGGTGATCCTGCTGCTCCGTCTCCCCCTCCTGTCCATGTCCCCACTGTAGTTCGGGATTCTGCAGAGCAGCTGTAGGCAACTACTGCACATGCTCAGTTTTCACATCTGAGCAGCCCATGTGACTGTAGAGTAACACGTGTGTGTGTATACACGGGGATGAATGGCAGTCCGCTCCCTCCCTCCTCCTCCATGTCCACTAATCAGCTAAACACTATGTGGATGGGATAGAACATCTTGATTAATGGAGACCTCACCTCCCTGTAATTCTAAGACACAGCCTGCGAGTTGCAGAAATCCGCCCACACCGTGTTATTGACAAAAAATAATAAAAGATTTGAATTCTAATATATACAGTGGGGCAAAAAAGTATTTAGTCACCACCAATTGTGCAAGTTCTCCCACTTACAAAGACGAGAGAGGCCTGTAATTGGCATCATAGGGAGACCTCAACTATGAGAGACAAAATGAGAAAACAAATCCAGACAATCACATTGGCTGATCTGGAAAGAATTTATTTGCAAATTATGGTGGAAAATAAGTATTTGGTCGCCTACAAACAAGCAAGATTTCTGGCTCTCACAGACCTGAACCTTCTTCTTTAAGAGGCTCCTCTGTCCTGCACTCATTACCTGTATCAATGGCAGCTGTTTGAACTTGTTATCAGTATAAAAGACACCTGTCCACAACCTCAAACAGTCACACTCCAAACTCCACTATGGTGAAGACCAAAGAACTGTCAAAGGACACCAGAAACAAAATTGTAGACCTGCACCAGGCTGGGAAGACTGAATCTGCAATAGGCAAGCAGCTTGGTGTGAACAAATCAACTGTGGGAGCAATAATTAGAAAATGGAAGACATACAAGACCACTGATAATCTCCCTCAATCTGGGGCTTCACGCAAGATCTCACCCCGTGGGGTCAAAATGATCACAAGAACGGTGAGCAAAAATCCCAGGACCACACGGGGGGACCTAGTGAATGACCTGCAGAGAGCTGGGACCAACGTAACAAAGGCTACCATCAGTAACACACTACACCGCCAGGGACTCAGATCCTGCAGTGCCAGACGTGTCCCCCTGCTTAAGCCAGTACATGTCCGGGCCCGTCTGAAGTTTGCTAGAGAGCATTTGGATGATCCAGAAGAGGATTGGGAGAATGTCATATGGTCAGATGAAACCAAAATAGAACTGTTTGGTAGAAACATAACTCGTCGTGTTTGGAGGAGAAATAATGCTGAGTTTCATCCAAAGAACACCATACCTACTGTGAAGCATGGGGGTGGCAACATCATGCTTTGGGGCTGATTCTCCGCAAAGGGACCAGGACGACTGATCCATGTACAGGACAGAATGAATGGGGCCATGTATCGTGAGATTTTGAGTGCAAACCTCCTTCCATCAGCAAGGGCATTGAAGATGAAACGTGGCTGGGTCTTCCAGCATGACAATGATCCCAAACATACCGCCTGGGCAACGAAATAGTGGTTTCGTAAGAAGCATTTCAAGGTCCTGGAGTGGCCTAGCCAGTCTCCAGATCTCAACCCCATAGAAAACCTTTGGAGGGAGTTGAAAGTCCTAGTTGCCCAGCGACAGCCACAAAACATCACTGCTCTAGAGGAGATCTGCATGGAGGAGGAGATCTGCATGGAGGATGGGCCAACATACCAGCAACAGTGTGTGCCAACCTTGTGAAGACTTACAGGAAACATCTGGCCTCTGTCATTGCCAACAAAGGATATATAACAAAGTATTGACATGAACTTTTGATATTGACCAAATACTTATTTTCCACCATAATTTGCAAATAAATTCTTTCCAGATCAGCCAATGTGATTGTCTGGATTTGTTTTCTCATTTTGTCTCTCATAGTTGAGGTCTCCCTATGATGCCAATTACAGGCCTCTCTCATCTTTGTAAGTGGGAGAACTTGTACAATTGGTGGCTGACTAAATACTTTTTTTGCCCCACTGTATTTGTGGGAGGAATTAAAACAGTTTGATATTTATTTTTACTCTGTATTCCAAAAGCTATTTTTTTATCAGCTCCTCCTGCTTACAGGCTGGGAAAGAGCTGGGTCATGTGACAGCTCTATATCGATTAGGAAAAAGGTACTTCTGTGTTTTTGTTTTATAAAAGTAACCAGTGTCATCATCCACACACAGAAATAGAAGGGACACTGTAAATTAAACAGTGTGCGTTTAATATCACTTTAAAGCGGAGCTCCACCCAAAAGGGGAAGTTCCGCTTTAAGGACTGCTCCCCATTAAGGATAGGCACCTTTGGGGGGCGGGGGGATGGGTACCCGAGTTTGACAGGTACCCGCTTCCACTTCCGGTCCGATCGCGTAGGCGACTGGAAGCGGAAGGTGTCCTCTCTCCCTCCCTCCCTGTAGTCTTTTGGGACACGCGACAGGTCCCAGAAGACTACAGGACCATTCATGAAGCGTACTGCTACTCACGCATGCGCAGTGGGTACCCGGCTGTGAAGCCGCAAGCTGTGACAGCCGGGTGCCCACACTGAAGATGCCGGCGCCTGGAACACAGGACGGCCGGTGAAACGGGCTGCGGGGGACACATCGCGGGACCGAGGGACAGGTAAGTGGATGTTTTTTTTAAAAGTCAGCAGCTACAGTTTTTGCAGCTGCTGACTTTTATTTTTTGACAGGTGAGTGGAACTACACTTTAAGGTAAGGAAAACACCCCACAACTCGATCAACCCCACCCCCATCCCTAAACTCTTATCTGGTCAGTGCTCTAGCACTATCTTGGCTGAAGCACAACTCCTTTCACAAAAGACACCGAAGGCAGCGAAGCCATAGGCTCCTGCTGCTGTCAGTCAAACGCCATTGAGGAAGGACTGGGGGCGTCGCTTACCAAAGCTGTGTGTGTCTATGGGCACACATCATTTGGGCCTTGGAGCACATACACATGGGTACCTCCTTAGCATTCGGCTTGAAAAAGGAGGCCCCTGGAGCAGGGAGAAGCAGAAGAAGAGGGAAGGGACTGCTCTGTGCAATACAAATGCACACAGTAGGCAAACAGGATATTTTAAAAAAAAAAAGTCCTCACTTGAATATTTTCCTTCACCTTAAACTGGATTACTAGGTAAGGTTGCGTAAGAGGAAAGTGGCATTGAGGTAGAACCAAACAGGCAATCTAATTTTAGCCAATACATTAAGGTTAATGAAAGATTAGCGGCTAAAGAATACAAGTTTCTGTGCTCTTTGCTATGCTGAAAATGCCTTTATACAGACTCAGAAAGGCAAGTCCAGCCAAAATATATGGATTTTTTTACGTATTATTATTATACAGGATTTATAAAGCGCCAACAGTTTGCTCAGCGCTTTACATTACAATGGGAGACAATACATGAGACAGTACAATAACAATACAATGCGATACATGAGGGGATCGAGGGCCCTGCTCCTTGGAGCTTACAATCTAGGAGGGAGGGGATGGTGGCACGGGAGGAATAGCTGTGGGGGATGAGTGGTAGGAAGAGTGGAGGAGATCGGCAATTAGCAGAGGGCGGGGTAGGCTTCCCTGAAGAGATGGGTTTTCAGGGAGCGCCTAAAGGAGAGGAGAGTAGGTGATAGTCTGATGGATTGGGGTAGGGAGTTCCAGAGGATGGGTGAAGCCCTGGAGAAGTCCTGGAGCGGGCATGGGAGGAGGAGACCAGGGAACTAGAGAGAAGGTCGTCTTGTGAGGAGCGGAGAGTACGTTTTGGGTGGTATTTGGATATCAGGTCGGTGATGTAGTTTGGGGGAGTGTTATGGACAGCTTTGTACGTCAGTGTTAGCATTTTGAATTCTATCCATTGGGCGATCGGAAGCCAATGGAGGGATTGGCAGAGGGGGGTGGCGGAAACAGAGCGGTTGGTGAGGTGGATTAGTCTGGTCGCAGTATTCAGGATGGACTGAAGCGGGGATAGCCTGTGGTGAAGCAGGCCAGTGAGGAGGGAGTTGCAGTAGTCAAGTCGTGATATGATAAGGTTTTAGCTAGAATGGGGAAGGATTAGAACCCCAGTCAGGTGTTACTGTTATTTGGGGGACTTGTTAGAGAGATTTCCGCTCACTTCCTGTCATAGCGACAACGGTTTCACCAGGCAGAAGTGAGGGAAATTCTGCAACAGGGACAAATAAAAAGCTATTGTACCTTGTCCTACTCCCATTTTTTTTTTTTGTGATTGGATATTTTCCCTCACTTCCTGTCCAGCGTCCAATCCTTTCTCACAATAGTAATGTTTTGCTATTTTAATGTTTCACAATAAAAATGCTTTGGCTGGACACAGGTGAGAAATGGGAAATTAACAGAACGAGTCATGGTGGTGGTGGTGATCACACTGGCACAATCTGGGGGGAAAAAAAAAAAAAAAAGCCAGTATCCCCCTCATTAACCCCTTTATGGCAGCAGAAACAGACACTTTAAATGGGCCAGGACACCCAAGGCTGGTTGGAAGGGCTTCAGAGTTTGATTGGCTGCATGGAGCCGCCATTATAGAAAGCCCGTCGTACCGTTAGTAGTTAACCATTCAACGTTCGATCGATCAATTTGGCTACAACCAGCCTGCCAGATTCACTTGTGATTATCGTTTGCGGCTGCTATAGCTGCTAGCAATAATCACTGTCATCTCCTGGCGGGGATGGCTTCGTCCTTCCCCTACCAGGTGAAGACAATTGCTCGGCAGGAGGGATTCCCCTGTCAGCATGGTCTGTGTTGATAGTGGAATCGTGGGAATTTCTTTTGAAAAATCTGCACCATCATAGCCTGCCTTCACTTTTTCCTGGAATTCAGCTTCAAGGGGTGTAAAATATGGGAGTGATCACACTAGAAACCTCCATGTAATTGGGGTGATTACGATCTTTCCCCATGAAGGATCCGAATGTCTGCTTCTCAACTGCCCACCAATTGGCCACCTATTACTTCTATTGTTGTAAATGTGTGATGTGAGCGTGCTCCAGTCCCACGCGTGACGGCGTTTTATTATCCATCTGTTCAATGAATGCTCTGCAATAAGGGATGCACAAGCCACTATTGATCCAGACAATGAAAAGCAGCAGAGGAAGGCCTGTTCCAGAAGCATCTTGTAGCGGATATTGATTTCTCCTGGAAGAAGCCAAATTACATCTTCAAGGCATCATCACTGAGCCTGAAACTGCTGAAAAATTATCTGAAGGCACATAAAAGGTCGTTTTATCCCAGAAAACTATAATTCACCTCAATGTCAGCCAGGAAAACCAGAACAAACTATAACAGGGATCATGGATGCAGTCCACACTGCAAAGATACCAAAAAGCTTTCCTCTGTAACAATGCTTGACCCCTAGTTCACATCTATGCGGGTGGTACCGCTGCGGATCCGCACGGAAATCCGTGCAGCCTCACCGTCCGCATAGAGAATTGCGGACCCGCGGGCCGGTGCCATTAGCTCTAATGGCACGCCGCCCGCACTGGGAAACGCAACCGTACTGGGAACCTCGGCTGCATTTTCCAAAGAACTGCAGGGCCTTCTTTCCCTGCGTGTCATGGGCACGGGAGTCCATTCAAATGAATAGGTGTGAACCGGGGGTCAGTCAAGGCACCCTTTAAAATTATGGACAGTCCTGAGGCGCCCCATTCCAAAATATTAAAAACTATTCTAATAGTTTTATACAACACGGCAACATCCACACATGTAGGACCAGGGGCGGACTGACAACTCATGGGGCCCCCCGGGCAATAGGGGATCATGGGGCCCCTGTGTCCTTGCCCAAACTCAAAAAAAGCCTATGAAAAAGGTACCAGGGGCATGTCATGGGGCTCCCTACTGACCCCGGGCCCTCAGGCAGTGCCTGAGTTTCCAAATGGTCAGTCCGCCCCTGTGTAGGACACCCAACGTTACAGGTGATTTATTCTTCCAACGCAAATACACTTTTGCACACTGGTACTGACTAGTATTCCAATGTTTCTCCTCTCCCTCAGCTTTTATTCATCACTGAGCTAATGTGACTCCAGCACTGATGGAGAGGGGCGGGGGAGGGTCAAACTAGGATGCTGCGCAGGCAGCTGACATCCTCCTTATCAATTGATGTCATTGGTTTTCAGTAGGCCAGCAGCTAGAAGGTCATAATGGTGCACAATGAAAACCTGTGGCTTTGCGTAACTAAAAGGCAAGGCTTGTTCCACCCGCTGGCTTGTATACAAGTTATGGGCAATTTTTAGACATTTTACCAAGGCACCTCCGAAGAAACCTCAAAGCACGCCAGTGCCTGGGCACCCTGGTTGAGAAAGGCTGTCCTAACAGATCACAATTACGGACCCGCGGCCGGGTGCCGTTAGTTCTAATGGCACACCGCCCGCACTGGGAAACGCAACCGTACTGGGAACCGAGGTTTCCTTGTGGGCTGCGTTTTCCAAAGTAGTGCAGGGATTTCTTTCCCTGTGTGTCACGGGGCACAGGAGTCCATTCAAATGAATGGGCTCTCGTGCCCGTGAAAAACATGGCCCGCACGGCCGCATAGGTGTGAACCGGGGGGGTAAATGGATGTGTTCATTAATCACCCACAAGTGCTCAGTGGCTATGTTTAGTTAACCAATTCCTCCCTTACAAAAAGATGATTTATGTGAATAGGAATCATGTCCTCTGAGGTTCCCCCAAGATACGGCATACATGGTGTCAATCTACGATCTCAACCCGCTGTTAAATCGCAGTCTGTTATTACCTGGCACACTGCATTATGGTCTATGTTTTGATCTCTTCATTTTATTTATGAAGGAGGCATGCAAAACGCTCAGTGTTTTTACTATTTTTTGCATACGTCCGTAGGCTGTACTCATGCACCGTACCACCTGGGCGGAGGAAATGCGCTGAACGGGCTTAGACGGCCCATGTGTTAGGGCTCATGTACACTGCAGCTGATAAATTGACGTTCAGGAGCTGTTTTTTTTTCCAGCGGCCCCTGAACTCTCCCTAATGTTTTCCTATGTGTCCATGCACACATAAAATAGTGGTAGCTCCAATTTTTTGTCACATGATATTACCTCAAAGGTCTAAGAAATGCAAAATTTTAGTAAAACACACACTAAAGTGGATTTTAGGGCAATCAAACGTAATAAATTACCCAAATTTTTAGTAACACATAAAAGACGAAGCTGCACCGAGTAAATAGATACTCCAAATGTCAAACCTTAAGTTTGCGTGTGCCCGTGAAATGGTGACAAACTTTAATACCCTATATCAGGGCTTGAAAAAGCCGCTTGCCCGCTCGCCAAATGCGAGGAGAAATTCGTCTGTGGCGAGCGGCTGTGAGCGGTGAGCACAGATAAAGCATGGAGCAACTGCACCTGTGCTCCAAGCATCATTGTGAAGCCAAGTTCCGGTTTACAACTTCCAGTTTCCGGCTTCTGCGCCACCGCCGCCGAGGGGAGAGGTGCAGGAGAGGTCCGCTCTCCTCTGCTGAGAGGAGACACCCTCTCCACCGCCGTGAGGGACGCGGGGGGACAGTAAGTACTGTATACAACATGTCCTATCACTATTATTATTATACAGTATTTATATAGCGCCAAAGGGTATGCTCAGCGCTGTACAGTAGCAAGGGGGACAGAACATGAGACAAGACAGTAACAATACACTACACGAGGGGTTCGAGGGCCCTGCTCTTTCGAGCTTACAATCTAGGAGATCACTATAATGGAGTACAGGGGAGCTGGGACATACATTTCTGTGTACAGTTTTATATTTTGGACTATTTATTCTAAAGAAAAATTTAATTTCATAAGCTTTAAGGGGGCGTGGTTGGGGATGGGCCAGGGGTGGGGTTTGGGGCAAATCGGGGGTTTGGTTGGGGGCGAAACTGGGCAAGGTTGGGTGGGGCAACTGGTGGAGAGTAAATTTTGTGACCGGCTAGTAGGTCTGGACTCAAAATTGTAACCCCTGCCCTATATTTACTATAGGCGAAGCTTCAAAAGCCCCCAATAGGTTATCAGTTTAGTGTGACGGAGGAGGTCTGATGCGAGAATTATTGCTCTCACTCCGGTGTGCACAGCATGATATGTAACATGGGGGCGGTGGGGAGGGAGACCACACCGGGGTTTTGTGGAACCAATCGGGCGAAAACGCAGCCGAAGTACGGACCTGGCAGTGAAGGGGTTAACCAATACTGGACAGAAGTTATTCAAATTATTAATATAACAGGTCTCTTACTACAGAATTATTGACATGTATTTTGGGTTATTTTCATTCTTCTCTTGAATTGGACTCCTGGGGGTTTCTAGAGTACTCAAGAGCGACTTCAGGAATTTAACATGTCCAGTCTGGAGGAAGGAAGGGAAAGGGGAGACATGACTGAAACCTTTAAAGACATCAAGGGAGTGAATACGGTTCAGGAGGGCAGGAGTTTCAACATGAAACCAAAATCAAGAACACGGGGACATGCCCTTAAACCAGTGGTTCTCAACCTTCCTAATGCCGCGACCCTTTAATACAGTTCCTCATTTTGTGACCCCCAACCATAAAATTATTTTCGTTGCTACTTCATAACTGTAATTTTGCTACTATTATGAATCGTAATGTAAATATCTGATATGCGGGATGTATTTTCATTCTTACAAATTGAACATAAAGCATAGCGATTAATCACAAAAACAATATGTAATTATATAATCATAACCCCCTGCTGAAGCCATGTGTCCTATGGCGTAACGCGTAGGGGTGGGGCTACGAAGTCACTCGGTTTCAGAGAGAACAAGTGGCAAGTACACATGCCAACGGCTGATACAGGCATTTATCACTGAAAGCGTTTTTTTGATTTTAACAATGTGAGTGCATTGATTAAGATTTGTGGAATAAAATAAAGTCTGTTTTAAGGATAAAGCACTATGTTCCTATTGTCTCCTTTCACACTGAGGAACGTATAAGGAGGATTGTGCTAGTGGTTCAAAGCAGCTGAAGGAGGGAGAAATCCTTGCAGGGATATACAGAGTTTAAAGGGGAAAGGTGTTTGCGAGAAGTACCCAACATCCATCGTATACTGCAGCAATCCTAGTAGGTTCCAGGATATGTGAACCAAAAGCTTATTATGCCTGTATAATAGGCTTAGAAGGAGGTGAGCGCACATTTAATTTCACTGAAGGATTCACGGAAAGTCACTGTATTATGTTTTAATCACTTTATCACAAATTTGGACTCTTTTTGGATAATGGATTTATTTTTTTGTTTTTTATTATGATCACTTTATTGATATATTGAAAATTTTTTGTCAGTTTGTATATATATAATAGTATATTTTACACACTTTATATAGTTGGATAACAGGAGCGCAACATTTATAGATATATGGTTTAAATTGCACAGTTGGAGTATGTGTTACTTGTTAGTGATCCCTAAGGTTTTTTTGTTTGGCTTGCAAGTTACACACACCTGTATTTTGTAATTGCTCCCAAACTCACCAACTTGCTGAAGGAGGGAGAAATCCCTGCAGGGATATACAGAGTTTAAAGGGGAAAGGTGTTTGCGAGAAGTACCCAACATCCATCGTATACTGCAGCAATCCTAGTAGGTTCCAGGATATGTGAACCAAAAGCTTATTAAGCTTGTATAATAGGCTTAGAAGGAGGTGAGCGCACATTTAATTTCACTGAAGGATTCACAGAAAGTCACTGTATTATGTTTTAATCACTTTACCACAAATTTGGCCTTTTTTTTTTTGGATAAACGGATTTATTTTTGTTTTTTATTATGATCACTTTATTGATATATTAAAAAAATTTTGTCAGTATATTTCACACACTTTATATAGTTGGATAATAGGAGCGCAACATTTATAGATATATGGCTTAAATATGTAATTATTTATTGTGAAATATTTATTTCTAATTACAAATAAATGAAATTTTGTCTTGAAGAATGGTGTAGCACGGGTAACAGTCTTAATATAACAAACGTAAACTACATTGCTACATGTATGTATGTGTAAAAAGCCAACGTCAGTGCCAAGGTTGCGATTGCTCTCTTTCTCACCAGATCAGAAATTAGGCGACCCCTGTGAAGGGGTCGCGACCCACAGGTTGAGAACCGCTGCCTTAGACTAACTGGAGGAAAGTTCCAAGCTGATCTCAGAAAGTATTACTTTACTTAAAGAGTAGCTGATGCGTGGAATAAACTTCCAGCAGAGGTAGCGAGCCAATCAACAGTGAATACCTTCAAACATGCCTGGGAAAAACAGAGATCTATAGCTGGACAAAAAGTAATAAAACAAACAAACAAAACAAAAACACCTCCCCCCAAAAAAAAACGGGCAGGCTTGCTGGACCACTTGGTCTTTTTCTGCCGTTACTTTTCTATGTTACTGTTTATCGCCCGCAGAATGGTCATTGTTACACGGGTTTCAGTCCCCCCCCCTACGATATCTGATTGGGTCCAAGATTTGAATAAGAGTATTGCAAAGGAGAAGCAAATATACTTTCTATGCAATGTCATTAAAAATTTGACTGTATATAGAAATGCTGGTCAGATTTTTGTTTTTCATTTAGAATCCCCGTCACTGATATGTACTCTGTCCTTAATTCTTCTATGGATCTGTGCTGTGATTGGATGGTGTTGGTTTTTAATTATTATTTAGGTTGTGTCTTTATGTTGTCGTTTGTATCTAGGTCTTTAATTTGTACAAAAAAATAATTCTAATAAATACAATGTCACATGCTCAATAAAGTTCTCTAATCTTACCTCCTGCCTTGGCGGCCACTGCAGATGTTCCCGGTCTCCGAGCTGTCCCCATGGCTACCGGTTTGCGGGCAGAGGGAGTTGCTTTGGATGATGCAGAAGAGCTAGCTGATGAAGGTCTGTTTCCATCAACTGAATCCTCATCATCAAAGTTTTTATCTGAAAATAAAACAAGATATGTTGGTGAGCAGAAAATACAACAACCACCAGAAATCTTCCAGGTAAAAAGCCTGTTCAGATCCCCTTCACTCACCCCCTTACAGAATTATTTCCAGAATGGATCTAAGGCATCCTGAAAGTTTGCATCTTTCATAATTTAAGTCATCACACCCAACTTTCTGTATTGAGATAAAACAGTGCAGCGCTAATAAGTATAGAAATTATAGCAAAAACAATAGCATATGCCCAAATGATACAAATAAAATATTGGGGTAACTATAATAAGATATATAAGCAAAGTCTTGAATGGTTCTTTCTCTGATGATGTGCGTGGCACGTAACGCGTAAGGAGGAGCCTACTCACGCAGTGACGTCACGCTGTCGGAGCATCGTGGAGCTCCGGCGATCATTTCTTTTTAGGGACGGTTAGTCTTCTGTTCATCACTTTTTTCATTTTATACTTGTCAGGGATCCCGGCGCCTCGGCGGTGCGCGCATGCGCATAGCGCCGACTCGTCCGATCCAGCGAGCACTGAATCCTAGGCGATCGCGGCCGCACCAATGAGAGCACAGGGCGGCCTATTTAAACCTTCCCTGTGCATCTCTAAATCTTTCGCAAGCCTTATGGTCTTGTCCTGTTCCTGATTACTCCTGTGTTCCTGATACCTTGTTGCCGACCCAGCCTGTCCCTGATACTGCTGCCTTCTCCTGCTCTGACCCCTGGCTAGTCCTGACTATTCTCTACCTGTTCCTGATTGCCTGACCTCCTGTTACTGAACCCGGCTTGTGACCTGTTATTCTTCTGCCTGCCGCTCTGCACTGTCTGCTCCGCTGTTACTGACCCGGCCCGTCTGACCACGCATACCTCTTCACGTCTGGCTCTCACCTGCTCTACGTCATTGACTTCCGCTTCTACCACAGCTGGTGTTCCTCGGGGGTCGCGACCTGGTCTCAGGCTGCTTCAAGTCCATCCCCACCATCAGGGGCTCTGACGAACCAGCAGACTGAGGCTTAGACTCCGCGCCCTGAGGGATTCCAGCCAGTGGGCTGCTAGAGGCTACCGCCAGTCGGCCGCTGACAATACTGCCCTGGATGCATCTGATTTTATATACCAATAAATTGTCTCTTAACCTTACTACACTATGGGCATTTTTCTGTTTCTGACCCCATGCGGGGAGTATTTTTTCCTCTAGACGCCCAGTACCCTGTGTATCCTGTGTCCTACTCTGTGAGAGCTGCACCCATTCATCCCTTAAGGGGAACTCTGGACACTCCTAGATCGACAACATTAATGTCCCTGGATCCTTTTATCCTGAGAGGGAGCCTGTTCCATCTTTACAGCCCAGATGACCACTTGTTGATACCAGGATATTTACCTTGCACATTGTTAGTGCACGTCCGGTGAGTGCGCATTTCTCATATTCACATCAGATTCCAGCACCGGTTTGAAATTGTGGACTATCTGCTCCATTTTTAGTAATCTGCTTTCACAACAGACTTTGCTTATATATCTTATTATAGTTACCCCAATATTTTACGTGTATCATTTGGGTATATGCTATTGTTTTTGCTATAATTTCTATACTTATTAGCGCTGCACTGTTTTATCTCATCTTTGTATAAGGATTTTTTGTTGGTTATCTTGGGTGTACAGCGGCGTATTGGGAAAGCACTCACTTCCACTTATCTATAACTTTCCGTATTAATTGATGGTTAACAAAAAGTAAATACTCTACAAGGCTCGCCAAAGACTGAACACTAAGCATCTGTTGACTGTACAGCAAAGCCACATGGCTAGCTCCAGATAGATGGGGGGGGGGGAGTTCCAAAATCAAAGCACCTTTGTTAGATCTCAGCAGATCAAACTGGCTACTGATAAGCCAATAATACCAGAGAAAACTACCACTTTGATTCTAGGCTTTACCGTTGATTGAGTGGCTTTAGTTCAGTGGTTTCCAAACTATGTCCTGTGGGCTGAATGTGGCCCTTTGCTTGCCTTTATCTAGCCCTTAGGGCACTATTACTCCCACTGATACAAGGCATTACTCCTCTCACTGACACCAACAATGGGACACTATTTCTTTAACGGTGTCAGGACCGGAGCTGTGGAATGGACAGGCAGGCCTAATGGTAGGGTCACGCACCAACTGACGACAACCACCACCCGCAGACCAGAGTCCCTCAGGGCGCGGAGTCTAAGTCCCAGGATGCCCTTCACCAGGGCCCCTGATGGTGGGGATGGACTTGACGCAGCCAGGGACTAGGTCGCGGCCCCCGAGACACCCCAGCTGCGGTAATGGCCACCGCCAATGGCGTATAGGTGGTAGGAACCAGAAAACAATAGCGTAGTCGGGCAGGCCGGGTCGATAACAACGGGAGAGACAGTACAGAACGGTAGACAAGAATAACAGGTCACACGCCGGGTTCAGCAACGGGAGGTCAGATAAAGGGATAACGCAGAGAATAGTCTAGTCAAAAGCCGAGTCGGTTTCCAGGAGAGCCACAAGAGTAGAAACAGAGCTTGTTGCAACACGAACATACAAGACACGAATGCAAAGGGCACGTGCGGACAACAGGCTTATATGTGATCAACCACACCCCTCTGGGGGATGGACCGGACAGGCCTGAAGGCATAAAAGACTCCCACCATGCTCTGCAGAAATCCAAGATGGATGCCAGCACATGGAGCAGCATAAACTCTGGGAAAAGGTAGGATCTTGACAAACGGACACCATACATGGGACACTATTCCTCCCATTGACACAATGATGGGGTTATGCTTCCCATTAATACCAATGGTGGGGCTCTATTCCTCCCAATGATAAGACCATCAAGTCTGATGCATTTTCTACTCCCACTGGTCACAATCCGGCCCTCAAAGTCTGGAGGACAGTAAACTGGCCCTTTGCTTAGAAGGTTTGGAGACCCTTGGTTTAATTTGTGAGATGTTGGGTTCTCCTTTTAAACAGACCTATATTTAAAGCACAACTTCACCCAAAAGGGGAAGATCTGCTTGTTTGCCTCCTCCCCCCTTCTACTGCCACATTTGGAACTTTTTGGGGAGGGATGAGCGGGTACCTGGATTTGACAGGTATCTGCTCCCACTTTTAAACAGCAATCTGAGCCGGAGGTTCAGCCCCCCTCCCACTTCACAAGTCCCAGAAGACACATGGACCATTCGCTATGCCCATGAGCAGTAGAAAACTGGCTGTGAAGCAGCAAGGCTTAACTTCCGGTTTCCTTTACCGGCGATGCCGGCACCCGAAGCCGATGCAAGAACTGGCTCACATGAAGCCATCACTGGATCCCTAGACAGGTAAGTGTCCTTCTATTAAAAGTCAGCAGCTACAGTATTCGTAGCTGCGGATTTAATTTTTTGGAGGGATCCCGGAGCTCTGCTTTAAAAAGAACTAGTCACAAGTGGGCTTATGGAAGAACTCTGAGCCTTTTGGGTTTTTTTCATATTCCCAACTATGAAGATTTATTTGACACTACTTGTCCCACGACAGCAGGATGGTGCACTGTAGAATGGTTAGCACTTCTGCCTGGCAGTACTAGGGTTGTTGGTTCGAATCCCAACCACGGCACCACCTGCCTGGAGTTTGCATGTTCTCCCTGTGCCTGAGTGGGTTTCCTCCAGGTACTCCGGTTTCCTCCCACACTCCAAAGACATGCTGGTAGGTGAATTGGATCCTGTCTAAATTGGCCCTAGTATGTGTATGTATGAATGTGAGTTAGGGACCTTAGATTGTACACTGCTTGAGGGTTAGGGACTGATGTGAATGTACAATATATATGTAAACTCTCCTAGATTGTAAGCGCGAAAGAGCAGGGACCTCAATCCCCTCATGTTTTGCATTGTATTGGTATTGTTCTGTCTCCCTCTGTAATGTACAGAGCTGAGCGAACTATCGGCGCTTTATAAATACTGTATAATAATAATAAAGTGCTGCGTAAATTGACGGCGCTATATAAGTACCTGAAATAAATAAATAATTGTAGAGGTCTGGCAAATGGAATTGCCTCGAAAAAAGCTACAATCAACGTTTTCATGTCTGGACAGTCAATATTAGATTGTCCAACTCAGTCCACACTGATTGGACCCTCAACAGGAGGTTATGTAAGTATTTATGGGAACGCAGCAGGGAAAGTACAACTGTCAGCACCTTGGGAAGTACCAACAGACGAGAGGCCAAATAAAAGGACAATATTAGGGCCCAACAGAAAAATGCAGGAATCGCTAACATTGCAGACCTTAAATAAAGACTTGTATCCTTTTCTCAACAGGAATGACATGTAACCAATGCACTGGATGTTTTTTTTTTCTGAAAACCAATCTACAAACTTGATCAGGAAGACAAGGACTGAGTAAGATACAAGCTTTTTTTTTAATAACGGAAGTTCCCCTTTTATTATCTCCACGTCAGTTCACCAGGTCAGCTGAACAATACAAGTAAATGGCAGCCAGAGGTCTGAAAACTGTACACAGGGCTACATACAGAAGCTGGTCAAAATCCACGTTTTTACTGCCCCACGACTGCCCACCTAAATGCGAAATTTGCAGCCGAAGAAGGTGATGCAAAAGCAAATTTAATTCAGCTTGCAAAGTTTGATGGGAGGCAAAGACTGTCTAGACTTCCCCATTGAGGCTAACGGGATCACACCGTAACCACAAGCCAAATGCCTGGCTTACAGTTGTACACTGCATTTCAATACAAAATCCTCTTTGTGATCTAAAATTAAAAAAACAAAAAAACAAACAAAAAACACAAAAACAACGATTCGAGAGGCTGCAGGGCCGCCTCCTGAATGTCTGGCAGCCGCTGCCCTACCTCCATATTTCAGTGGGTGGCAGATACTGCCGACTGCGTGAAAGAGCCGGGGCACCACCAGCATTTTTATTAACTAAACAAAATTATATGAAGGGAAAAGAACCCTTTGAAGGCCACATTCAGAAGTGGATACATTTTGTATGTTAGTCACACATTCTGATAAGCACTTGATTACATTTACCATGGTCATAATTTTGTTAGAAAGGGCATTTATTTCAATTATGTTTACCGCATGTATTTCAACCATGGTCTGGTTCCCTGGTAAGTGTTACCATTGACAAAACAAGTGCACTTTTAAACTGTGGCCCTTTGCATGCCTTTACCTGTCCCTTGGAACATGGTTCCATCCACTGAAATGAGGGTCTGTTACTCCCACTGATAAGAGGCGCTATTCTTTCCACTGACACCAACAATGAGGCACCATTTCTCCCAATGACACCAATAATAGGGCACTATTCCTCCCACTGACACCAACAATGAGGCACCATTTCTCCCAATGACACCAATAATAGGGCACTATTCCTCCCACTGACACCAACAATGAGGCACCATTTCTCCCAATGACACCAATAACAGGGCACTATTCCTCCCACTGACACCAACAATGAGGCACCATTTCTCCCAATGCCACCAATAAAAGGGCACTATTCCTCCCGCTGACACCAACAATGAGGCACCGTTTCTCCCAATGACACCAATAATAGGGCACTATTCCTCCCGCTGACACCAACAATGAGGCACCATTTCTCCCAATGCCACCAATAATAGGGCACTATTCCTCCCGCTGACACCAACAATGAGGCACCATTTCTCCCAATGCCACCAATAATAGGGCACTATTCCTCCCACTGACACCAACGAGGCACCATTTCTCCCAATGCCACCAATAATAGGGCACTATTCCTCCCGCTGACACCAACAATGAGGCACCATTTCTCCCAATGCCACCAATAATAGGGCACTATTCCTCCCACTGACACCAACAATGAGGCATCATTTCTCCCAATGACACCAATAATAGGGCACTATTCCTCCCGCTGACAGCACTGATGGGGCACTAATGGCACGCCGCCCGCACTGGGAAACGCAACCGTACTGGGAACCTCGGCTGCTTTTTCCAAACAAGTGCAGGGACTTCTTTCCCTGCATGTCACGGGCGTCCATTCAAATGAATGGACTCTCGTGCCTGCGCGGCCACATAGGTGTGAACCGGGGGTCAGTCAAGGCACCCTTTAAAATTATGGACAGTCCTGAGGCGCCCCATTCTAAAATATGAAAAACTATTCTAATAGTTTTATACAACGCAGCAACAACCACACATGTGGGACACCCAACATTACAGGCGATTTATTCTTCCAAAGCAAATACATTTTTGCACACTGGTACTGACTAGTATTCCAATGTTTCTTCTCTCCCTCAGCTTTTATTCATCACTGAGATAATGTGACTCCAGCACTGATGGAGAAGCGCAGGGGAGGGTCAAACTAGGATGCTGCACAGGCAGCGGACACCCTCCTTATCAATTGATGATGTCATTGGTTTTCAGCAGGCCGGCAGCTAGGTCATAATGGTGCACAATGGAAACCTGAGGCTTTGTGTAACTAAAAGGCAGGCTTGTTCCACCCGCTGGCTTGTATACAAGTTTTGGGCAATTTTTAGACATTTTGCAAAGGCACCCCTGAAGAAACCTCAAAGCACCCCAGTGCCTGGGCACCCTGGTTGAGAAAGGCCTAACTGATCACATGTGCAGCATCATGGCAGTTGAAGATCAACCAGTGGCCAAGATGGCAGCTGAAGATCAACCAGTGGCCAAGATGGCAGCTGAAGATCAACCAGTGGCCAAGATGGCAGCTGAAGATCAACCAGTGGCCAAGATGGCAGCTGAAGATCAACCAGTGGCCAAGATGGCAGCTGAAGATCAACCAGTGGCCAAGATGGCAGCTGAACATCAACCAGTGGCCAAGATGGCAGTTGAACGTCAACCAGTGGCCAAGATGGCAGTTGAACGTCAACCAGTGGCCAAGATGGCAGTTGAACGTCAACCAGTGGCCAAGATGGCAGCTTCCTTGACTTAAACCGATAGGAGAGTTTAGTTCCACTTTATGTATGGTAATGCTTCCTGCACACCAGGTGCGGACAGACTGACAACTCATGGGGCCCCTAGGCAATAGGGGATCATGGGGCCCCTGTGTCCTTGCCCAAACTCAAAAAAGCCTATGAAAAAGGTACCAGGGGCATGTCATGGGTCCCCCTACTGACCCTGGGCCCTCAGGCAGTGCCCGAGTTTCCAAATGGTCAGTCTGCCCCTGCTGCACACCTATGGCATGTACATGAAGCACTTCCCTATAAGCGAGGCACTGCATGTGTAATAAAATTACTGCCTCCAAAAAAG
Source organism: Staurois parvus (assembly GCF_062004578.1). Classification (NCBI taxonomy): domain Eukaryota; kingdom Metazoa; phylum Chordata; class Amphibia; order Anura; family Ranidae; genus Staurois; species Staurois parvus. The sequence goes on from NW_028320639.1 coordinate 23,755, forward strand.
GAGGACAAAAAACAGAGACAGAGGTCACGAGAGAGTTCCTTGGACTAAATATATGATGAGAAGGTAAATTGCAATGGTGTACTCACATCTGTGAGCTTGCTGAGCTCCCTAATGGGGAATCAGACAACCTGGAGTGAAAGCCTGAAGGGAATGAGACTGTCCCTGCGCAGAGTAAGGTCGCTCTTGATGCGGTGATCCGGACGATCCTACGCTTTGTGGTCTCAGGGTTCAGGCTTGTTCACAGGAAGAGATCTATGAGCCCCAAAGGATGGGAAAGTGGTGCCAGCAGTGCCGCCCAAATGTAAAGGAGGAGCTAAGAAATGGATTCTTCAACGATTCGATGTCGATTGCTCACAGACTAGTATAAAACACCGTCAACGCGTTTCGTGGCACCGCACCGGTCACTTCCTCAGGATGGCGCATAAACACTTTAAACAGCTGTGATCTGTCTCTTGTGCTTCACATTCGAGTGTCTCTGCTGACACCACTTTGAAATCATTTTGGTCTAGGCCAGAAACCAGGAAGTAACTGAAGAAATGTAACAAAAAAGAATTCTAATCTAATCTACCTTCCTAGCTATTACTAATCCTAGCAGCAGAAGGATTAAACATAGCTGATGATAATTGAGAGGGTTTAGTTCAGCTTCAATGTGAAAATAAAATGTTTTGAACATTGAACAAAAGCTCCGGAGGGCGATTCAGTGCAAAGACCTGTGAGGTGCCGTCACCTACAGTTAGGTCCATATATATTTGGACACAGACACAATTTTAGTTTTTTTCAGGTATTTACCAAAACATATTCAAGCTATAGTTCCATAATGGATATGGGCGGACAGTGCGCACTCTCAGGTGTAATTTGAGGGTCTGTACATCCACATTGGAGGAAGAGTTTAGGAATTACAGTTCTTAAGAGTAGCCACCCCCCCCCCCTTTTTTTTTCAAAGGACCAAAAGCAATTGGACAATTGAATCAAAAGCTGTTTCATGGCCAAGTGTGGGCTACTCCTTCGTTATTTCTTCAATTAAGCAGGTAAAAGGTCTGGAGTTGATTCTAAGTGTGGAATTTGCATTTGGAATCTATTGCTATGAACCTCCATCATGCGCTTGAAGGAGCCGTCCATACAAGTGAAACCGGACATTGTAAGGCTTCAAAAACTAAACAAATTCATCAGAGAGATCGCAGCAACATTAGGAGAGGCCAAATCAACAGTTTGGTACATTCTGAGGAAAGAAGAACGCACTGGTGAGCTCAGCAACATGACAAGGCATGGACGTCCATGGAAGACAACAGTGGTGGATGATCGCAGGATCCTCTCTATGGTAAAGAAAAACCCATTCACAACATCCAGCCAAGTGAAGGACACTCTCCAGGAGGGGGGCGTATCATTGTCAAAGTCTACAATCAAGAGAAGACTTCACGAGAGCAAACACAGAGGGTTCACCACAAGATGCAAATCATTCATAAGCCTGAAGAATAGAAAAGCCAGATTAGACTTTGCCAAAAAACATCTAAAAAAGCCGGACCAGTTCTGGAAAAGCATTCTTTGGACGGATGAAGCTAAGATGAATCTGCACCAGAATGACGGGAAGAGAAGTGTGGAGAAGGCTTGGAACAGCTCATGATCCAAAGCACACAACGTCATCTGTAAACCACGGTGGAGGCAGTGTGATGGCATGGGTGCACATGGCTCCCAGTGGCACTGGGTCATTGGTGGTTATTGATGATGTGACAGAAGACAGAAGCAGACGGATGAATTCTGCCGTGTTTACAGATATACTGTCAGCCCAGATTCAGCCAAATGCAGCAAAGTTGATTGGACGGCGCTTCACAGTACAGATGGACAATGATCCAAAACACACTGCAAAGCAACCCAGGAGCTTGTGAAGGAAAAGAAGTGGAATATTCTGCAATGGCTGAGTCATTCACCTGATCTCAACCCAATTGAGCATGTATTTCACTTGCTGTAGCATCAGAAAGGAGGAAATCCAGTCTTTGGTCATATCCCTGGGTTCAAGACTTCAGGCAAAGCATCAGAAAAGAGGAAACCCAGTCTTTGGTAAAGTCCACGGGTTCCAGACTTCAGGCAAAGCATCAGAAAGGAGGAAACTAATCCTTGGTCATGTCCATGGGTTCCAGACTTCAGGCAAAGCATCAGAAAGGAGGAAACCCAGTCTCTGGTCATGTCCATGGGTTCCAGACTTCAGGCAAAGCATCAGAAAGGAAAAAACCCAGTCTTTGGTCATGTCCATGGGTTCCAGACTTCAGGCAAAGCATCAGAAAGGAGGAAACCCAGTCTTTGGTCATGTCCATGGGTTCCAGACTTCAGGCAAAGCATCAGAAAGGAGGAAACCCAGTCTTTGGTCATGTCTATGGGTTCCAGACTTCAGGCAAAGCATCAGAAAGGAGGAAACCCAGTCTCTGGTAATGTCCATGGGTTCCAAACTTCAGGAAAGAATCAGAAAGGAGGAAACCCAGTCTTTGGTAATTTCCATGGGTTCCAGACTTCAGGCAAAGCATCAGAAAGGAGGAAACCCAGTCTTTGGTTATGTCCATGGGTTCCAGACTTCAGGCAAAGCATCAGAAAGGAGGAAACCCAGTCTCTGGTAATGTCCATGGGTTCCAGACTTCAGGCAAAGCATCAGAAAGGAGGAAACCCAGTCTCTGGTAATGTCCATGGGATCCAGACTTCAGGAAAGAATCAGAAAGGAGGAAACCCAGTCTTTGGTAATTTCCATGGGTTCCAGACTTCAGGCAAAGCATCAGAAAGGAGGAAACCCAGTCTTTGGTAATTTCCATGGGTTCCAGACTTCAGGCAAAGCATCGGAAAGGAGGAAACTAATCCTTGGTCATGTCCATGGGTTCCAGACTTCAGGCAAAGCATCGGAAAGGAGGAAACTAATCCTTGGTCATGTCCATGGGTTCCAGACTTCAGGCAGTCATTGTCAGTAAAGGATTCTCAACAAAATATTAAAAATGAAAATGTTATTTATTATATTCATTTGTCCAATTACATTTGAGTCCCTGAAAATGGAGGGACTGTGTATAAAACCGGTTGCAGCTCCTAAAATGTGTACTTGATATTTATGTTCAACCCCTTGAATTAAAGCTGACAGTCTGCACTTCAAATTCATTTGGATTGTTAAATTTGAATTACTTCTGTTGGCATACAGAGCCAAAAGTATGAAAATTTTGCCGTGTCCAAATATATATGGACCCAACTGTACATCCCACCATCCTCATTCATTCAATAGGAGAGGAGAGGAGAGTCCTTTGCAGACATCCGGCTCACAGAAGTCTATGAGGAAGGCTGCACTCCTATGTCCATCACAGGGTACTGTGGCTCCCGGGAATATAAAGTGACATACAAACTCACAAATACAACACAAATCAGACAAGACCGGCTCTGGAAGACAGGCCGGAGTAAGAGGCGAGGCAGCGCTGAGTAGTATCCTACCATCACACCTGGCTGTGCGGCCTGTACTCAGCACTGTACACACACAACCAGCACTGTGATGGAAGAACACTTTGTAACACTTTTCTCATTGTAAAATAAAGGGCGAGGAGTCCCCCGGGCCCCATTACAGGGAGGTTGCGAAGGTGGAGGGAGTGTAGGGACTGCAGAGAACAGACTCTGCCACCTTCCCACCTCACCCAGCAACAGACATCACTGATGACAGAGAAATCCCCGTACATGACAGAGCGTACACAACGCAGGGGAAGGGGCGAGCGGGATGACACTAATAACACTGACAGGGAGGGACGCCGAGAGCGCAGTGAGTTCAATGGGGAGGGATGCCGAGAGCGCAGTGCGTGCAACGGGGAGGGACGCCGAGAGCGCAGTGCGTGCAACGGGGAGGGACGCCGAGAGCGCAGTGCGTTCAACGGGGAGGGACGCAGAGAGAGCAGTGCGTTCAACGGCGAGGGATGCAGAGAGCGCAGTGCGTTCAACGGGGAGGGACGCCGAAAGCGCAGTGCGTTCAACGGGGAGGGACGCAGAGAGAGCAGTGCGTTCAACGGGGAGGGACGCAGAGAGAGCAGTGCGTTCAACGGGGAGGGACGCAGAGAGAGCAGTGCGTTCAACGGGGAGGGACGCCGAAAGCGCAGTGCGTTCAACGGGGAGGGACGCAGAGAGTGCAGCGCGTTCAACGGGGAGGGACGCCGAGAGCGCAGCGCGTTCAACGGGGAGGGACACAGAGAGAGCAGCGCGTTCAACGGGGAGGGACGCAGAGAGAGCAGCGCGTTCAACGGGGAGGGACGCAGAGAGAGCAGTGCGTTCCAATGGGGAGGGACGCAGAGAGCGCAGTGCGTTCAACGGGGAGGGATGCCGAGAGCGCAGTGAGTGCAACGGGGAGGGACGCCGAGAGCGCAGTGCGTTCAACGGGGAGGGACGCAGAGAGAGCAGTGCGTTCAACGGCGAGGGACGCAGAGAGCGCAGTGAGTTCAATGGGGAGGGATGCCGAGAGCGCAGTGCGTGCAACGGGGAGGGATGCCGAGAGCGCAGTGAGTTCAATGGGGAGGGATGCCGAGAGCGCAGTGCGTGCAACGGGGAGGGACGCCGAGAGCGCAGTGCGTGCAACGGGGAGGGACGCCGAGAGCGCAGTGCGTTCAACGGCGAGGGATGCAGAGAGCGCAGTGCGTTCAACGGGGAGGGACGCCGAAAGCGCAGTGCGTTCAACGGGGAGGGACGCAGAGAGAGCAGTGCGTTCAACGGGGAGGGACGCAGAGAGAGCAGTGCGTTCAACGGGGAGGGACGCAGAGAGAGCAGTGCGTTCAACGGGGAGGGACGCCGAAAGCGCAGTGCGTTCAACGGGGAGGGACGCAGAGAGTGCAGCGCGTTCAACGGGGAGGGACGCCGAGAGCGCAGCGCGTTCAACGGGGAGGGACACAGAGAGAGCAGCGCGTTCAACGGGGAGGGACGCAGAGAGAGCAGTGCGTTCAACGGGGAGGGACGCAGAGAGAGCAGTGCGTTCCAATGGGGAGGGACGCAGAGAGCGCAGTGCGTTCAACGGGGAGGGATGCCGAGAGCGCAGTGAGTGCAACGGGGAGGGACGCCGAGAGCGCAGTGCGTTCAACGGGGAGGGACGCAGAGAGAGCAGTGCGTTCAACGGCGAGGGACGCAGAGAGCGCAGTGCGTTCAACGGGGAGGGACGCCGAAAGCGCAGTGCGTTCAACGGGGAGGGACGCAGAGAGAGCAGTGCGTTCAACGGGGAGGGACGCAGAGAGAGCAGTGCGTTCAACGGGGAGGGACGCAGAGAGAGCAGTGCGTTCAACGGGGAGGGACGCAGAGAGAGCAGTGCGTTCAACGGGGAGGGACGCCGAAAGCGCAGTGCGTTCAACGGGGAGGGACGCAGAGAGTGCAGCGCGTTCAACGGGGAGGGACACAGAGAGAGCAGCGCGTTCAACGGGGAGGGACGCAGAGAGCGCAGTGCGTGCAACGGGGAGGGACGCAGAGAGCGCAGTATGTGCAACGGGGAGGGACGCAGAGAGTGCAGTGCGTTCAACGGGGAGGGACGCAGAGAGAGCGCAGTGCGTTCAACGGGGAGGGACGCCGAGAGCGCAGCGCGTTCAACGGGGAGGGACGCCGAGAGCGCAGCGCGTTCAACGGGGAGGGACGCCGAGAGCGCAGCGCGTTCAACGGGGAGGGATGCAGAGAGTGCAGCGCGTTCAACGGGGAGGGACGCAGAGAGCGCAGCGCGTTCAATGGGGAGGGACGCCGAGAGCGCAGTGCGTTCAACGGGGAGGGACGCAGAGAGAGCAGTGCGTTCAACGGGGAGGGACGCCGAGAGCGCAGTGCATTCAATGGGGATGGCTAGAGGGACACAGTGTTCTGTAGGGGTGGACAGACAGAGGGTCGCAGGGTGTTCAGTGATCCGTACAGATGGGGATGTACAGCACATCACTGGTGGACATCAGGATGGGGAGGGTGCAGACAGTAATGGACAGACAGGGATGACAGGATGCCTGGGAGAACACACAGACATGGGGGGGGTGCAGACATGGGGGGGGGCACAGACATGGGGGGGGCACAGACATTTGGTGGGGGGTGCACAGACATTGGGGGGATAGGGTGAATGGGGGGACACATATGGGGGGGATGGGGGGGGGAAACAGACATTTGGTGGGGGGGGCACAGACATTTGATGGGGGGGATGGGGGCCGGTAATCCCGGCGACCAGACAGTCGGTGGGGAGGACAATGGAGGGAGGCGGCGGCAGTGGTGATGATGGCGGCGGTCGGGTGTCGGCCGATCTTACTGGTGCAGATCCTCTGGCAGATGAGCTTCCTCAGCATCGCTCGGCTCCGGGGAACATTGGCGGAGAGCCGGGCCGGCCGGCGGAGGAGGAGGGGAGGATGGCAGCGGCGGAGAGGAGAGCCGAGTCTGCTGCAACCGCTGATGTCATGGAGGGTGGTGAGAGCTCAGCCTCTCCCTCTACACCGACAGATGGAGGATCACCGCTCACCGCTCCCACACCGCGATCCCCGATCCCACACCCCGGTGCATGCTCTCAGTGCACACGGGCGGTGACGGCGGCCATCCCCCTCACTACACACCGGCACACTGACAGACCCCCGGCAACCAACCACAGGTCACTTCCCATCCCATGGTGACTGACATCGGCAATCTGATTGGCTGCTCCAGACAATGATGACAAGGACCCCAGCACGGCAGGACACTGTGCACAGAAGGGGCCCCTGGGGGCCCCAGTCTTCTGTGCAGAACAGTCAGCTTCATACACTTACAGGAAAGAACATTTCCACCCAGATCTGACTTTTCAGATTTGCACTGGTGCTGGCAAGCTGGATTCCAGGCTGGCTTCTTGTATGAGAAATATCTACCAATCAGAACTCACCATCCTGCCCAACTGTGGCACCCAAATGATGGGGCCACCCTCCTTTACTCCGGATTCTCTATGTGGCATTGGTCCCCAACCTATCTCCCCCCCCCCCCTCCCCAACCCCTCTCTCTCCAAGTCCCCGACCTCCCACCCTTTTCTGGCTCCAAGTCCCCAACACCCCCCCCCCCCCAGTCCCCAACCCCCCAAACTTTCCCAGCTCCAAGTCCCCAACCCCCCCCCCTCCAAGTCCTCGACCCCTCTCTCAAGTCCCCAACCCCCCCCCTCTCCACCCCCCCAACCTTTCCCAGCTCCAAGTCCCCAATCCCCAAACTTTCCAGGTCCCCAACTCCCCCCCCCCCCCCCGAAGTCCCCGACCCTCTCTTTCCAAGTCCCCAACCTTTCCCGGATCCAACTCCCCGACCCACCCCGTCTCCAAGTCCCCAACTTCCCAACCTTTCCTGGTCCCCAACCCCCCCCCCCCCCCAAGTCCCTGACCCCTCTCTCTCCAAGTCCCCCACCCCCCAACCTTTCCCGGCTCCAGGTCCCTGACCCCCCTCATCTCTAATTCCTCGACCCTCCCCCACCCCTTGACCCCCACACCCCCTTTGACCCCCCGTCTCCAAATCCTCAACCCCCCCCGTCTCCATATCCCTGACCCCCCCCCCCCGTCTCCATATCCCTGACCCCCCTCCAAGTCCCCGACCCCGCCCTCTGTCCACCAACAAGCTATGTATTGTGTTAAATAGCGGTCATAAATACAGAGCCATTGACAGTGAGGTAAGGCACCTGTGCAAGGGGAAGGAAATCCTGAAAACATGACCTGTTGGGGGTACTGAAGGACTGAGGTTGGGTAGCACTTCTCTAGAGGAACGTATTGGTCTGGAGTAAGCGATTTGCACCCCATTATTATTCCACAAACAGCTCTGAATAATAAGATCTCCATCTCCACAACATTGTATATGTACAGCCCACGGACTGACAACTTATGGGGCCCCCGGGCAATAGGGGATCATGGGGCCCGTGTCCTTGCCCACACTCAAACCACACCCAAAAAATCTTTTGAAAGGTACCAGGGGCATCTTATGGGGCCCCTTACTGACCCCGGGCCCTCGGGCAGTGCCCGAGTTTCAGAATGCTCAGTCCGCCCCTGGTACCTGGTACAGCCACAACCTGCCATTCTACTTCTCCATACTCTACAAAGAGTACTCCAGTCTCTGCTGGCCATCCATTGGTGGAAAATCAGCAGCTTCAGCAGGGATAGGAGGAATCTGAATTGCTATGTGGCCGTTCCCGCTGAACAGAGGAAATCATTTGATAGACTTTTGTTGAAGGCACATGTTGGGAAATTTTCCATCAGCAGCAGTCAGAATTCAATGTCCCAGTGGGGACATTTCTCCTCTGTAGACCTCATTTGCTGGAGGAATCGGTCAATGTATGGCCAGGATAAGATGTCACCATTGGAAGGTTTCCCCTCACCTTCTGGTCCAGTGACCTCCCATCACTTTCCATCCCCAGGACAGAGAGAGGTTGAATAAGTGGGGGCCCAGCAGGAAAAACCTGAAACAACTCCGTCTACATGAGCACAAAGCGAAATACATAACTGGCGAGTCCAGCTGTCGGTGACACCTTTGTCAGAACATCACAGGGGACACTGCAGAAAAATGTCACCATTGAAGTCAACCAGAGAGACTGAAAACTGATGAAACACAATTTTTTTGTTACAGAGCTCTGAGGTGCTTGTAGAGTCCCTGCGAACATAAAAAGTGAAACGCGTAATCACAGCACACACAAAAAATGCACAAAGGGACAGAAATTCAATGTCCCAGTGTGGAAATTTCTCCTCTGTAGGACCTCATTTGCTAGAGGAATCGGTCAATGTATGGCCAGGATAAGATGTCACCATTGGAAGGTTTCCCCTCACCTTCTGGTCCAGTGACCTCCCATCACTTTCCATCCCCAGGACAGAGAGAGGTTGAATAAGTGGGGGCCCAGCAGGAAAAACCTGAAACAACTCCGTCTACATGAGCACAAATCGAGACTGAAAACTGATGAAACACAATTTGTTACAGAGCTCTGAGGTGCTTGTAGAGTCCCTGCGAACATAAAAAGTGAAACGCGTAATCACAGCACACACAACAAAAAAATGCACAAGGGGACAGAAAAGGTCCAACCTCCAAAGAGGAAGAACCTGCATCCCTAAACTCCCGCAGGGCGCAAGGCTCCTGACAGGGGCAAGGTACTCTGGTCTACCTAGACCGTCTTATTCGAAGTGATGGACTGCAAGGCTCCTGACAGGGGCAAGGTACTCTGGTCTACCTAGGCCGTCTTATTCGAAGTGATGGACTGCAAGGCTCCTGACAGGGGGAAGGTACTCTGGTCTACCTAGGCCGTCTTATTCAAAGTGTTGGACTGCAAGGCTCCTGACAGGGGCAAGGTACTCTGGTCTACCTAGGCCGTCTTATTCAAAGTGTGGGACTGCAAGGCTCCTGACAGGAGCAAGGTACTCTGGTCTACCTAGGCCGTCTTATTCAAAGTGTGGGACTGCAAGGCTCCTGACAGGGGCAAGGTACTCTGGTCTACCTAGGCCGTCTTATTCAAAGTGTTGGACTGCAAGGCTCCTGACAGGGGGAAGGTACTCTGGTCTACCTAGGCCGTCTTATTCAAAGTGTGGGACTGCAAGGCTCCTGACAGGGGGAAGGTACTCTGGTCTACCTAGGCCGTCTTATTTAAAATGTTGGACTGCAAGGCTCCTGACAGGGGCAAGGTACTCTGGTCTACCGAGGCCGTCTTATTCAAAATGTTGGACTGCAAGGCTCCTGACAGGGGCAAGGTACTCTGTTCTACCTAGGCCGAAGCCAGGTGGACCCCACTCCATAGAGACTTGCCAAAGGTGGTAGTCCAAGTACTTGGTGAAGGGCTCTCCTGAAGATAGATGCCCACAGGGAAGAGGAAAAAGACACGCAAGCCACAGATCCTCTCCCCAACACCAGGGCAAGCCCTGAAAAAACTGCACTCTCCAACTCTGTGGGCAAAAAACAAAGCACATGTGCAACCTAAGTGCTTCTGATAAATATGTGCAATACACCAGGCAGGCTGCTCGGCCGGTGTAAATACTGCTCTGAGCTAGAAGGTCTGCCCAAGAAGGTGACTGCGAGAAGAACAACTGACGTGACCGAGTCCCAATAAAACTCAGAGGGGTGCCACACCCAAAGCATTTTTATTTAAAACGCCACCCCCAGGGGGCATCTCATCTACTTACTCCTCCCAGCCCCTGTCCAGGTATCAGACGCAGTACCAACTCTACCAGCAAGACATTACCACTCATGGAGAGTCCTGCCTCCAACTGGTGACAAGTCTGGTAAACCAAGTCAGATTCCGCCTGGAAGGAAAAGATCCCCCCACCCCCCATACCCACCTTATTACATTGGGAATTACCAATCAGCACCCCCCATACAAGAGGACGAGATACAGATACTACACATGATCTTAGCCAAAAGGCAGAGAAACTGATCAACCCCAATGCTCACCCAAAACTGACATTTTTGCTTGCAACAGAGATGACCACTAACATGAGTAAAATAAGAATTGTGCAGCAACCAAGGTCCTCTTTTTAGGTTAGAATCTGGCTGGGTGACAACGCGTTCTATCAGACCCTCCAGCTGCTAGGGGGGGAATCCTACGACCCGATCTCATGGAAGCAGGCCACTTGTTCTTGTTTAGGTCAGTGCAGGACAACATGTACCATCAGGCTAGCGGGGAAACCTACGTCCCGATCTCATGGAAGCAGGCCACTTGGTACATGTTGTCCTGCACTGTCCTAAACACGAACATCAGGACCAAGGTTCACCCCCAACTCCAAAAGAATCATGGAGAACAATAGATTTCTCCTCTGACTCTTCCCCTTGTCGCTGGAATAGGAAGTGAGTGAAGATCTCCCCAAAAGGTGATACAGATCATAAACTCGCTACATGTTCTAAACCTTCCCACATCTATCGAAAACAAAAAATACCATCAACTGATGTCTTTCCTTTTTTGCAAGAAAATTATTTCTCTAACTACCCACAGCACATGTGAAATGTACACTCCCGACATCTCTCAGGTGCTTATGAGTGGGATCGTATGCTGGGATGGTGCAATTCCATCAATCATATGAAGATGTTCCATCACTAGTTGCACCATGGCCAAAACAGGAAAACACCAGCAACAAGACAAATTTCCGCAAAGATGGCACCAGTGGCTGTGGAACACCATAAGGAGAACATTGAGTGGTCATCACATGAATGAGTCATACTCATTGGTAAGTTTACCAAAATTTTCAAAGATACCACCACCCTCCTGACTAATATTTAACTTGAAGGACCAATCCCATCTGGACTAAACACAAGAGATCTCAGGAGGTGACAATCCTGGATAACAGAGTACAACGACAAAGGTACAAACAGTACAAACAACATTTTTATACCCAGATGAACTGAATATAATGGTGCTGTAGAATTAGAACAGCCATTCTAAAATTGGGTTCCTTGAGCTGTGGCTGGAATACCTCTAACCTGATGATACCTGCATAGTTCCAGGGCCAACATCACTTGACAGAGCCAGCAGCATGACAACAGTGATCTCAGGCCGTGTCTGCAAGGGGTGGCATTCTAATTTCCAGTATAATGGAAGCATTCATCCCACTAACCCCCAATGTAAGGGACATTCTTCCCACTGATCACCAATGTAAGGGACATTCTTCCCACTGACCCCCAATGTAAGGGACATTCTTCCCACTGATCCCCAATGTAAGGGGCATTCTTCCCACTGACCCCCAATTTAAGGGGCATTCTTCCCACTCACCCTCAATGTAAGGTGCATTCTTCCCACTGACCCCCAATGTAAGGGGCATTCTTTCCACTGACCCCCAATGTAAGGGGCATTCTTCCCACTCACCCTCAATGTAAGGTGCATTCTTCCCACTGACCCCCAATGTAAGGGGCATTCTTCCCACTGACCCCCAATGTAAGGGACATTCTTCCCACTGACCCCCAATGTAAGGGACATTCTTCCCACTGATCCCCAATGTAAGGGGCATTCTTCCCACTGACCCCCAATGTAAGCGGCATTCTTCCCACTGACCCCCAATTTAAGGGGCATTCTTCCCACTCACCCTCAATGTAAGGTGCATTCTTCCCACTGACCCCCAATGTAAGGGGCATTCTTTCCACTGACCCCCAATGTAAGGGGCATTCTTCCCACAGACCCCCAATGTAAGGGGCATTCTTCCCACTGACCCCAATGTAAGGAGCATTCTTCCCACTGACCCCCAATGTAAAGGGCATTCTTCCCACAGACCCCCAATGTAAGGGGCATTCTTCCCACAGACCCCCAATGTAAGGGGCATTCTTCCCACTGACCCCCAATGTAAGGAGCATTCTTCCCACTGACCCCCAATGTAAGGGGCATTCTTCCCACTGACCCCCAATGTAAGGGGCATTCTTCCCACTGACCCCCAATGTAAGGGGCATTCTTCCCACTGACCCCCAATGTAAGGGGCATTCTTCCCACTGACCCCCAATGTAAGGGGCATTCTTCCCACTGACCCCAATGTAAGGAGCATTCTTTCCCATTGACCACCAATGTAAGGAGCATTCTTCTCACTGACCTCCAATGTAAGGAACAGAGGCGGACTGACAACTCATGGGGCCCTCACACAATAGGAAATAATGGGGCCCGTGACCTTGCCCACACTCAAACAACACACAAAAAAGCCTATGAAAGGTACCAGGGGCATCTCATGGGGCCCCCTACTGACCCCGGGCCCTCGAGCAGTGCATGAGTGCCTAAATGATCAGTCTGCCCCTGGTAAGGAACATGCTTCCCAATGATCACCAATGTAAGGGATATTCTTCCCTCTGACCCCCAATGTAAGGGACATTCTTCCCACTGACCCCCAATGTAAGGAACATTCTTCCCACTGACCCCCAATGTAAGGAACATTCTTCCCACTGACCCCCAATGTAAGGGACATTCTTCCCACTGACCCCCCCAATGTAAGGGACATTCTTCCCACTGACCACCAATGTAAGGGACATTCTTCCCACTGACCTCCAATGTAAGGGACATTCTTCCCACTGACCCCCAATGTAAGGGACATTCTTCCCACTGACCCCCAATGTAAGGGACATTCTTCCCACTGATCCCCAATGTAAGGGGCATTCTTCCCACTGACCCCCAATGTAAGCGGCATTCTTCCCACTGACCCCCAATTTAAGGGGCATTCTTCCCACTCACCCTCAATGTAAGGTGCATTCTTCCCACTGACCCCCAATGTAAGGGGCATTCTTTCCACTGACCCCCAATGTAAGGGGCATTCTTCCCACTGACCCCCAATGTAAGGGGCATTCTTCCCACTGACCCCAATGTAAAGAGCATTCTTCCCACTGACCCCCAATGTAAAGGGCATTCTTCCCACAGACCCCCAATGTAAGGGGCATTCTTCCCACTGACCCCAATGTAAGGAGCATTCTTCCCACTGACCACCAATGTAAGGGGCATTCTTCCCACTGACCCCCAATGTAAGGGGCATTCTTCCCACTGACCCCCAATGTAAGGGGCATTCTTCCCACTGACCCCCAATGTAAGGGGCATTCTTCCCACTGACCCCCAATGTAAGGGGCATTCTTCCCACTGACCCCCAATGTAAGGGGCATTCTTCCCACTGACCCCAATGTAAGGAGCATTCTTCCCATTGACCACCAATGTAAGGAACAGAGGCGGACTGACAACTCATGGGCCCCTCACACAATAGGAAATAATGGGGCCCGTGACCTCGCCCACACTCAAACAACACACAAAAAAGCCTATGAAAGGTACCAGGGGCATCTCATGGGGCCCCCTACTGACCCCGGGCCCTCGAGCAGTGCATGAGTGCCTAAATGATCAGTCTGCCCCTGGTAAGGAACATGCTTCCCAATGATCACCAATGTAAGGGATATTCTTCCCTCTGACCTCCAATGTAAGGGACATTCTTCCCACTGACCCCCAATGTAAGGAACATTCTTCCCACTGACCCCCAATGTAAGGAACATTCTTCCCACTGACCCCCAATGTAAGGGACATTCTTCCCACTGACCCCCAACGTAAGGGACATTCTTCCCACTGACCCCCAACGTAAGGGACATTCTTCCCACTGACAACCAACGTAAGGGACATTCTTCCCACTGACCCCCAATGTAAGGGGCATTCTTCCCACTGATCACCCACGTAGGGGACATTCTTCCCACTGACCCCCAATGTAAGGGACATTCTTCCCACTGACCCCCAATGTAAGGGACATTCTTCCCACTGACCCCCAATGTAAGGGACATTCTTCCCACTGATCACCAATGTAAGGGACATTCTTCCCACTGACCCCCAATGTAAGGGACATTCTTCCCACTGACCACCAATGTAAGGAACATTCTTCCCACTGACCCCCAATGTAAGGGACATTCTTCCCACTGACCCCCAATGTAAGGGACATTCTTCCCACTGACCCCCAACATAAGGGACATTCTTCCCACTGACCCCCAACGTAAGGGGCATTCTTCCCACTGATCACCAACGTAAGGGACATTCTTCCCACTGATCACCAATGTAAGGGACATTCTTCCCACTGATCACCAATGTAAGGGACATTCTTCCCACTGACCCCCAATGTAAGGGACATTCTTCCCACTGACCACCAACGTAAGGGACATTCTTCCCACTGACCCCCAATGTAAGGGACATTCTTCCCACTGATCACCAATGTAAGGGACATTCTTCCCACTGACCCCCAATGTAAGGGACATTCTTCCCACTGACCCCCAATGTAAGGGACATTCTTCCCACTGATCACCAATGTAAGGGACATTCTTCCCACTGATCCCCAATGTAAGGGACATTCTTCCCACTGATCCCCAATGTAAGGGACATTCTTCCCACTGACCACCAATGTAAGGGACATTCTTCCCACTGATCCCCAATGTAAGGGACATTCTTCCCACTGACCCCCAATGTAAGGGACATTCTTCCCACTGATCACCAATGTAAGGGACATTCTTCCCACTGACCCCCAATGTAAGGGACATTCTTCCCACTGACCCCCAATGTAAGGGACATTCTTCCCACTGATCACCAATGTAAGGGACATTCTTCCCACTGACCACCAATGTAAGGGACATTCTTCCCACTGACCCCCAATGTAAAGAGCATTCTTCCCACTGGCCCCCAATGTAAGGGACATTCTTCCCACTGACCACCAATGTAAGGAGCATTCTTCCCACTGACCACCAATGTAAGGGACATTCTTCCCACTGACCACCAATGTAAGGGACATTCTTCCCACTGACCCCCAATGTAAGGGACATTCTTCCCACTGACCCCCAATGTAAGGGATATTCTTCCCACTGACCCCCAATGTAAGGGACATTCTTCCCACTGACCCCCAATGTAAGGGACATTCTTCTCACTGACCCCCAATGTAAGGGACATTCTTCTCACTGACCCCCAATGTAAGGGACATTCTTCCCACTGACCCCCAATGTAAGGAGCATTCTTCCCACTGGCCCCCAATGTAAGGGACATTCTTCCCACTGATCACCAATGTAAGGGACATTCTTCCCACTGACCCCCAATGTAAGGGACATTCTTCCCACTGGCCCCCAATGTAAGGGACATTCTTCCCACTGATCACCAATGTAAGGGACATTCTTCCCACTGACCCCCAATGTAAGGAGCATTCTTCCCACTGGCCCCCAATGTAAGGGACATTCTTCCCACTGATCACCAATGTAAGGGACATTCTTCCCACTGACCCCCAATGTAAGGAACATTCTTCCCACTGGCCCCCAATGTAAGGGACATTCTTCCCACTGATCACCAATGTAAGGGACATTCTTCCCACTGACCCCCAATGTAAGGGACATTCTTCCCACTGACCCCCAATGTAAGGGACATTCTTCCCACTGACCCCCAATGTAAGGAGCATTCTTCCCACTGGCCCCCAATGTAAGGGACATTCTTCCCACTGACCCCCAATGTAAGGGACATTCTTCCCACTGATCACCAATGTAAGGGACATTCTTCCCACTGACCCCCAATGTAAGGAGCATTCTTCCCACTGGCCCCCAATGTAAGGGACATTCTTCCCACTGATCACCAATGTAAGGGACATTCTTCCCACTGACCACCAATGTAAGGAGCATTCTTCCCACTGACCACCAATGTAAGGGACATTCTTCCCACTGACCCCCAATGTAAGGGACATTCTTCCCACTGACCCCCAATGTAAGGGACATTCTTCCCACTGACCACCAATGTAAGAGACATTCTTCCCACTGATCACCAATGTAAGTGACATTCTTCCCACTGATCACCAATGTAAGGGACATTCTTCCCACTGACCCCCAATGTAAGGGACATTCTTCCCACTGATCACCAATGTAAGGGACATTCTTCCCACTGACCCCCAATGTAAGGGACATTCTTCCCACTGATCCCCAATGTAAGGGACATTCTTCCCACTGACCACCAATGTAAGGGACATTCTTCCCACTGATCATCAATGTAAGGGATATTCTTCCCACTGACCCCCCATGTAAGGGACATTCTTCCCACTGACCCCCAATGTAAGGGATATTCTTCCCACTGACCCCCCAATGTAAGGGACATTCTTCTCACTGACCCCCAATGTAAGGGACATTCTTCCCACTGACCCCCAATGTAAGGGACATTCTTCCCACTGACCCCCAACGTAAGGGACATTCTTCCCACTGACCCCCAATTACTTAATTTTACCTGGGGTTCCCCAAGACCTGACAGTTACTTCAAGGGTTCCTTAGAGGTAAACAGGTTGCGAAGGACTCAGATAGATGGTAACAATAACGGTATTTGTAATTGAAGAATTATTTACAAGTATTATTTCTGTATTTTGTCCGCAAATATCTGACATTTCCTGTTCCCCACAAAAACATCAGAACATTTCAGGAGTGGAGCCATCACCTCGTTCTCCATGAAAAAAGATAAAACACTGCCACAAATAATCACAAAACTCCAAATGATGCCGTCCACCCCCGTCTCGGGAAAATCCACCAGAATATTTATCATGAAGAAGCGTGCGGAAAACATTTATTTAGCAAAAAGCCAATCGTGACATCAACGGTAAGGCTGGCAGCAGCTTCTATATCAATAAATCAGATGTTTCCAGACATGAGGTGGAATAAGATGCTTTAAGAGGACATCGGAGGTGACCCGACCTCAAGGCATATTATTTCTAAATGAAAAAAGAATTCCAAGGCCAGCCGTCTGTGTTTCCTGCAGGGTGGATACAAATCAATGATTTTTTAAAAAAATAAAAAAAAAATCAGATTTTTTTTATTTAAATCTGATTTTTTTTTTAAATAAAATGCTTTTTGAGGAAAATATATTACCATCCAAAGGTTATTCCATCATAAAATAAAGATTAGTTTTTTAATTACGTAGAATAAGGCTGTATATGTTTCATTGTTTTGGTAAATAAATTCCATGAATCCATTCACAATGTCATGCTCTTCCAGAGGTTTCTGTCAGATTATTGGGCAGTTTCTCTGCCTACAAGATATTATCACAGACGCTCGGTTTACTTTTGCAGTTCTCAAAACTGAATTTGACTCAGCGGAGATCACATGCCTCTTCTTCACAGCAAAAATGTTATAACATGAACAGAGTTAAGAAAAAGACCTGAATCCTAACTTCTACAAACCTATGAATACAGAATCAACCCCTTCAGTGCCAAGGTGCAAGAAGTTCAGTGAATAGAATAGAAACAATATTTTTCTGATTGTTTGGAGTGGAATAGATCTGTACAAGAAGAAAAGTGAAACTAAGTGTGAGGAGGGAGGGGCAGACGGTGCGAGGAGGGAGGGGCCGACGGTGCGAGGAGGGAGGGGCCGACGGTGCGAGGAGGGAGGGGCCGACGGTGCGAGGAGGGAGGGGCCGACGGTGCGAGGAGGGAGGGGCCGACGGTGCGAGGAGGGAGGGGCCGACGGTGCGAGGAGGGAGGGGCCGACGGTGCGAGGAGGGAGGGGCCGACGGTGCGAGGAGGGAGGGGCCGACGGTGCGAGGAGGGAGGGGCCGACGGTGCGAGGAGGGAGGGGCCGACGGTGCGAGGAGGGAGGGGCCGACGGTGCGAGGAGGGAGGGGCCGACGGTGCGAGGAGGGAGGGGCCGACAGTGCGAGGAGGGAGGGGCCGACAGTGCGAGGAGGGAGGGGCCGACAGTGCGAGGAGGGAGGGGCCGACAGTGTGAGGAGGGAGGGGCCGACAGTGTGAGGAGGGAGGGGCCGACAGTGTGAGGAGGGAGGGGCTGACAGTGTGAGGAGGAAGGGGCTGACAGTCTAAGTTTCTTAAAATATATATATTTTGTTTAGCCAAATTAGTTACCAAACATGGATGTTGAAGCAAATCACATCTGCTGGAATGTTATTCTTTCAGATGAATAAATCTATTTAAATTGTTATTATTAAGGTGATGATTATTTTTCTCCTTCCTAAGTACAACAGAAAAGTTGTCCAAATATGAATGATTAACCTATTAAACTGGGGATAAAAAAACTAATATGAAAAGTTGTTGTTCTAAAAATCTTCATCCACTTGCAGATGAAAGTTATACCAGCAAGAATTAGCCTTTATGTAGAAAACTAGGATTTACATCCAGCCTTACTGACTAGTGATTTAAATCAAATCCACCCTGGTTTCCGGCTGGTTGTGTGAAATCCTGAGCACTGCATTCCCTGCAGGAAGACATTCGCTCTATTACTATGTGGTTAATACTCCGAGCCGATCAATAGATCTCAGACACCTCGCCCCAACTGTCAGAACGCCAGGCCAGTAACTGCAGGCGGTGCGGTCACCAGAGACAGGCCGCCTGTCCGCTGGGAGCGGCTTCAACAGCTGTGGGCTTGCTGCAACGCCTTCCGGGTGCTCCGTGTCTTCGGCATCATACAAGCCAATCAGAATGCGGTTTTTATGCTTTTAGCAATTCCCTCCATACTTGGTGCGTCAGCGGATCCTTGTGTAAGATGCTGGAGAATAGAACTGATCTACTCACAGCGGAGCGCGAGACAAACAGCTAAATATTCCGATGAAATACATAGATGGGAAAGGTTTCAGCTGCTGAACGATTTGCGGTTCAATCCATCCAGTACCAACATTTACACAGCTCCGCACAGCCCCATCTGGCAGAGCAAAAGATCTGATATTTTCTCTGTTGCTGATAACATTTACAGGTCATGTCCCTGCCTCAGACCCTGGCAGCAGATTGATACGTTCATCTCCCTGGCACATTGTCATCTACTTCTATCAGCGTGCTCCTTCTCAGTACACTAGCACTGCTGCACAACTGACTGGCTCCTTGTGCTGCTTCTCCCTTTCCCAGTCTTTGGTATCCATTGCTGATCACATTAAAAAAAATTACTAAAGTACAGGCGGACCTCGGTTTATGAACACCTCGGTTAACGTAATTTTCGGTTTACGAATGAAAATCCATTGAAAATAATCGCTCGGTTAACACATTTTTTTTTCGCAATACGAACGGATTAATTGGTTTTCAATGTATTTACGAATTAATTTTTAATCATCTCCCTGTACAGTATTTATGCCTTTAAAGTGCATTTTATAAAGAGTTTTGAACAAATATTTTTTTTTTAAAACTTTTTTCTGACCTCCGGAACGGATTAATTGGTTTTCAATGCATTTACGATTTTTTTCGCAATACGAATGAATTTGTTTTCAATGCATTTACATTTTTTTTTTTAACATCCCTGTACAGTACTATGCCTTTAAAGTGCACCTTATAAAGAGTTCTGAACAGACAAGACTTTATTTTTTACTTTTTTCTGACCTCCAGAATGGATTCATTGGTTTTCAATGTATTTACAAATTTTTTTTAATCATATCCCTGTACAGTATTTATGCCTTTAAAGTGCATTTTATAAAGAGTTTTGAACAGATAAGACATTTTTTTACTTTTTTCTGACCTCCGGAACGGATTAATTGGTTTTCAATGCATTTACGAATTTTTTTCGCAATACGAACGGATTAATTCCTTTTCAATGCATTTACAAATTTTTTTTAATTATGTCCCTGTACAGTATTTATGCCTTCAAAACTCTTTATAAAATGCACTTTAAACAGATAAGACTTTTTTTTTTATTTTTTTCTGACCTCCGGAATGGATTAATTGGTTTTCAATGCATTTACAAATTGTTTTCGAAATACGAACGGATTGTTTTTCATGCATTTACAATTTTTAATCATGTCTCTGTACAGTATTTATGCCTTTAAAGTGCACTTTATAAAGAGTTTTGCACAGATACGACTTTTTTTTTACTTTTGTCTGACCACTGGAACGGATTAATTGGTTTTCAATGCATTTACGAATTAATTTTTAATCATGTCCCTGTACAGTATTTTTGCCTTTAAAGTGCACTTTATAAAGAATTTTGAACAAATAAGTCTTTTTTGTTACTTTTTTCTGACCTCCGGAATGGATTGATTGCTTTTCAGTGCATTCCTCTGGGAAACTGCTTTTCGGTTTACAAAATTTTCACAATACGAAAAGTCCTGCGGAACGAATTAAATTCGTAAACCGAGGTACGCCTGTAGTAGTAAACCCTTCCATATACCCAGTGAAGTGACTGGCCTCAGGTGATACATTGAGATGAAGCAAATCCTCCTATATAAGTTGTACCTGTGTCTCTGTAGCCCTCTCTCCTATATAAGTTGTACCTGTGTCTCTGCACCATTCTCTGCTATATAAGTTGTACCTGTGTCTCTGTCGCCCTCTCTCCTATATAGCCATTTAAAACACACAGATCAGTCTATATCTTATCTCCAGCAGGCGGGGGTAGGGATCTGATGATACACACATAATCTGATGATACACGCAGGATAGAGCAGGGAGTTGAGTGTAATCTGAGACCTGAGTGGAGGAAATAGACACACACCCCTCTCTACACAGCTTTGCGGGAAAACATGCCCTTTTTGTTGGAGGAAATGGTAATAAAGCATTCACTTTAACTGCGGCAGAACTACAGGCAAGTGTCCTATTGTACAGACTCTATAGCACCCTATAGCAGGCCCCTTCATCTTTATTGCTGCAAGTCAGGCAGGACGCAGCCTGGAGCATCACAGGTGCTGCATGCATTTCATTACTCAAAGCATGCATGCCCTAAATATTGTGACGACTCCACTTAAAGCTCAGCTCCACCTAAAAGGGGAAGTTCCGCTTTAATTCCTCATCCCCCTTCTCCTAGTTAAGGATTGGCACCTTTGGGGATAATGTACCCGATTTTGACAGTTACCCACTCCTACTATGGCTGCGACTGCCTTGGCGGTTGAAAGCAGAAGTCGTCTTCCAACCCCTGCCTCACCCTACCCCGTGACAGGTCACAGAAGACTACAGGACCATTCACAAAGCGCAGCGCTACTCACGCATGCGCAGTGGGCACCCAGTTGTGAAGCTGCAAGCGGTCAGAGTCGGGTGTCCACACTTAATTTGCTGGGGAGGGGGGAGGGAGAAATAAACTGACAGATTATAACCATCCCTTAGTCCATGCAAAAATGAAGAAAAAAAAAAAGTTTTGTCTATAGTTCTACTTTAATCTCTTGGTTCCGGCGCCTCCCGGCCCTTTAAGGGTTTCAGAAGTCGGGAGGCGGGGCGGGGTTTTAGGGTCATGTGACCGCATTGATTTGCCGTCACGATCGGGAAAGGTCCCGATTGAAAGAGGAGACCGGGACCTTTCCCTGAGTACCGGACGTGTTCTGGGAGCGCGCAGGGCGCACGCTCTCAGCATATATATTTTTCTTAATTGCACGCAAATGTGCGGCTGCTCAGCGTCTAGGCCCAGACCCCGGGAGGTCTCACATTTGCGTGAGGCCGGCGTGAAGAGGTTAAAGTGAAACTTAACTGCATCTGAGCGCCAAAATCTTAAAATGCTATTTAATTTATTTTTAATATAAAAAAAAAACAAAAAAAACCCTCCCCTATCCATCCATGTCTCCATGTTTTTCTTTGTTGAGAAATCTCTTTGAAAAACAACCCTCTAGCATTTCTAGCTGCAGCCATCTTGAGTAAGGGCAGATGATTCATGTAATATTTCCTTCCTGTAATTTATCTGCCCATAGCTCAGGCACGTAGCAGAGAAAGCCCCTCCTCCCGCTCCTCAAGATGAAGGTAGAAAGTTTAATTCCGCTTTAAGAGTGAGAGTCTGACAGTTCGACTCCTCCGAGAGTTACTTGTAATGTACTGATGTGGCTTTCACGTCCAGGGGCAGACTGACCAATCAGGTACTTGGGCACTGCCTGAGGGCCCGGGGTCAGTAGGGGGCCCCATGAGATGCCCCTGGTACCTTTCTTAGGCTTTTTTGGGTGTGGCTGGAGTGTGGACGAGGACACAGGGGCCCCATGATCCCCTATTGCCCGGGGGCCCCATGAGTTGTCAGCCCGCCCCCGTTCACATCTTTCCATGCTTACTATTCCACATTTCCATGCTGGTGCTCTATAGACAGATCTGTATCTAGCAGTAATCAGCATCAACTAGGAGCGGACAGCTTGCTAAACAACCAGAGATCAAATCAGTGACAGGATAAGTCACCCAGAGAAAGGGTTGATTTCAGTCTACGGCGACGTTCACACTAGCGTTGTGTGCAGGCGGCAGAGAGGCGTTTGGGAAGCGTTTTTACCGCTTCCCAAACACCTCGGACAATTCTGCACATTGCAGCACATGGTGCTGTTCTAACGGGAGCGTCAGCGTCGCGGCAAAACGGACGCCTCTGGTCGAGTCAGGAGGCATTGAAGCCTCCTATTCTAGTCTATGGTGCCGCTCCGCAAACGCCCGGCAACCGGCACCATTCAAACTTCATTATAGGCGTTTGTGGGGCGTTTTTAACACTCGGCAAACGCCAGACCAATGCTTGCCAAACGCTCTAGAGGCGTTTGGCAAGCGTTGGTAAAACAGTCAAGTGTGAACGAGCCCTTAAGCCAGCTATACAGTTGCAAGAAAAAGTATGTGAACCCCTTGGGATTACGTGGAGTTTTGCATGAATTGGGCATAAAATGTGCTCTGAACGTCATCTAAGTCACAATAATAGAAGAACACAGTCTGCTGAACATAATACTACACAAACATTAGATGTTGCCATGGTTTAATTGCACATAACATGTAAACATTCACAGTGCAGGGAGGAAAAAGTATGTGAGGCCCTAGCTTAATGACTTCTCCCAGAGCTAATTGGAGCCAGGAGTGAGCCAACCTTGACTCCAATCAGTGTGATGATATTGGATGTGTTGCTGACAGCTGTCCTGCCCTTAAAAAACACACAGCTGTTTTGGGTTTACTGGTTTCAAGAAGCACTGTCTGATGTGAACCATGCCTCGCAGAAAAGAGCTCTCAGAAGACCTACGATCAAGAATTGTTGACTTGCATGAAGCTGGAAAGGGTTACAAAAGTATCTCCTTGAGCCTTGATGTTCATGTGTCCACGGTAAGACAGACTGTCTACAAATGGAGAAAGTTTAGCACTGTTGCTACTCTCCCTAGGCGTGGTGGTCCTGTAAAAATGACTGCAAGAGCACAGCGCAGAATGCTGCATGAGGTAAAGAAGAATCCCAGAGTGTCAGCTAAAGACCTACAGAAATCTCTGGCACATGTTGTGGCATATTGTTGTGACTTAGATGACGTTCAGAGCACATTTTATGCCCAATTCATGCAAAACTCCACGGAATCCCAATACTTGTAACTGTAGGTGATGCGATTTTCTTTCCTGCAACCACAAGTTTCAGGAAAGAGAATCACTCGATTCCCTCATATACACAGTCAATGTTGATGGGGGAATCCCTCCCGCAGAGCCATGGTGTTCTCCCGGTAGGGGAAGCCGTGCCCGCTGGGAGGACACATTGATTACTGCTAGCAGCTATAATAGCCATTAGTAATAATTGCATGTAAAACCGGACAGGCTGGTTGTACCCAAGATGATTGAGCGATCAACTTGGGGGCATTCAGCCCGCCCGTACGTGGTTCAAATCTCGGCTGGTCCCTGCTGAACCGGCTGAGATTCGAACCGTCTATGGCCAGCTTTAGCTGACCTGCACAGAGATGAGAACACACAATCACTGTGCAGGACTACTAAGGAGGTGACAGAATTCAGGATGATCTGAGGACATGAGGGTCCCTGTGTATGAAGGAACAGTGGTGACAATTCATCAGCTACCAGATTGGGGCACATCGGTCTACCTCATGCTAGAAAGCTGACGAATCGGGTTGATCACATTACAGACCACCTTCTCCCCCGGACTTCATAGAAGGAGCTCATTATGCCGCGGCTACAGACCAGGATTCTGGCTCCCCATCAAAGAGCAACTGGACCAATCAGCAGATTTAGGACAGTTCGTGAGGGAAGGACACAAAGCCGTCTTCATCGTTGCATGCCAGTAAAATTCTTCCAGAACAACGCTCGGGGAACATAATTACAACATCCACTAATTGCCAATTAAAAGTAATTTCTCCAGAGAAGGGTAACTGTGTGAGTAACGGACGGCGAGAAAAGGTCCTCACCGACTTTTCATATTTTTCTTCCACCGACATTCGGGAAAGGACTTCGGCAATAAATGTGTACGAAGCGATTAGTGAACGGAGTGCTGAACAACTGTTACCTCTGGAAAAGTGGACGTCTCAGATCTCAATCAGAACAGGTGAAGGGGCCAAAACATGCACTGCGCTTGAAAACCGGCATGCCAAAATGTCATTTATAATCCGCCGTTCAGTCCATCGAGCCGATTCCTTCTTACAAAGTGCAAATTAAAGTGTAAATCCGGGGAAAACAGAGAAGGGCTCATGTACACTGCAGCTGGTAAACGCACGTTCAGGAGCTTTTCTGTGGTTTTTTCAGCAGCCCCTGAACTCTCCCTACTGTTCTCCTATGTGTCCGTGTACACACCTTCATTCACAGGCAGCGGAGTTTACAGTCGTTTTTTTTGAACGCAGCAAACTTGTGTTCAGGAGTAGATTTTACCGGCATTTCAAATGCCAAGCGCGTTTATAAGCGTTTGCGTTTAGAATTTTAGAAATTTAGAAAAGGCTCCAGATGCTGTCCGGAGCCTTTTTTTCCATCATCA
This sequence comes from Staurois parvus, assembly GCF_062004578.1. NCBI lineage: Eukaryota > Metazoa > Chordata > Amphibia > Anura > Ranidae > Staurois > Staurois parvus. The sequence goes on from NW_028320639.1 coordinate 48,742, forward strand.
GAAATGCACGCAAAGCGGTTTCCACGTATTCAAATGGACCCGGCACACCAGCGCAGTCAGTTCCAGGTTTCACGTGAAGGAACAAATGGTAGAACGCGCCGCATTCTGCTCATGATGGGACCCATAGTGAATACAACCAGAAAAGACAGGTCATCTCAGCACATACTGCTCTCTCTGCTTCTGCTCTCTCTATTTCTCTCAAAATGTCTGAAATGTTTAAATTTTTACTGTTTTTCAGTGCATTCTGGGCATTTGGGAAGGTCTCCTGAGGTTATCTTTTAAAAACGCTTCTAAACGCAAACGCACATAAACGCGGTATGCAAACGTGGCTAAATTGCCATTTTTAACCTACGTTTTCCAGCAGTTTCCATCGTTCAGAAGAGTTTCCCAAACGCCCCGCGTACACGAGCCCTAAAAACGCCCCGCGTACACGAGCCCTAAAAACGCCCCGCGTACACGAGCCCTAAAAACGCCCCGCGTACACGAGCCCTAAAAACGCCCCGCGTACACGAGCCCTAAAAACGCCCCGCGTACACGAGCCCTAAAAACGCCCCGCGTACACGAGCCCTAAAAACGCCCCGCGTACACGAGCCCTAAAAACGCCCCGCGTACACGAGCCCTAAAAACGCCCCGCGTACACGAGCCCTAAAAACGCCCCGCGTACACGAGCCCTAAAAACGCCCCGCGTACACGAGCCCTAAAAACGCCCCGCGTACACGAGCCCTAAAAACGCCCCGCGTACACGAGCCCTAAAAACGCCCCGCGTACACGAGCCCTAAAAACGCCCCGCGTACACGAGCCCTAAAAACGCCCCGCGTACACGAGCCCTAAAAACGCCCCGCGTACACGAGCCCTAAAAACGCCCCGCGTACACGAGCCCTAAAAACGCCCCGCGTACACGAGCCCTAAAAACGCCCCGCGTACACGAGCCCTAAAAACGCCCCGCGTACACGAGCCCTAAAAACGCCCCGCGTACACGAGCCCTAAAAACGCCCCGCGTACACGAGCCCTAAAAACGCCCCGCGTACACGAGCCCTAAAAACGCCCCGCGTACACGAGCCCTAAAAACGCCCCGCGTACACGAGCCCTAAAAACGCCCCGCGTACACGAGCCCTAAAAACGCCCCGCGTACACGAGCCCTAAAAACGCCCCGCGTACACGAGCCCTAAAAACGCCCCGCGTACACGAGCCCTAAAAACGCCCCGCGTACACGAGCCCTAAAAACGCCCCGCGTACACGAGCCCTAAAAACGCCCCGCGTACACGAGCCCTAAAAACATTTCGTGTACACGAGCCCTAAAAACGGCCCGTGTACACGAGCCCTAAAAACGCCCCGCGTACACGAGCCCTAAAAACGCCCCGCGTACACGAGCCCTAAAAACGCCCCGCGTACATGAGCCCTAAAAACGCCCCGCGTACATGAGCCCTAAAAACGCCCCGCGTACATGAGCCCTAAAAACGCCCCGCGTACATGAGCCCTAAAAACGCCCCGCGTACATGAGCCCTAAAAACGCCCCGTACGCATGAGCCCTAAAAACGCCCCGTGTACATGAGCCCTAAAAACGCCCCGCGTACATGAGCCCTAAAAACGCCCCGTGTACATGAGCCCTAGAAACGTCCCGTGTACATGACCCCTAAAAACGCCCCGTACGCATGAGCCCTAGAAACGTCCCGTGTACATGAGCCCTTACTGCAGTGTTGTTAGTGCAATTATTCCAGTCAATATGCAGTGTATAGAACCCTTTTATCCTGATAAAAGTTGTATTTATTATGTTCTAGCAGTGAGGAAAGTGGCGGCTCTAAAGCAGAACAAAAGTAAAAACACTTTAGTGAAAGAAAATCCCACATTTTGGGTTGTCACCAGAATAGGAATAGAAAATCTTCCAACAGGAACACTGGTTCTGGTGAAAACCAGGAATTCCCTCATTTTGAAGGTATTTTCCTCTCACTTCCTACTCTTGCTTTGGGACAGGAAGTGAAAGGAAATCTCCCCAATGGGGACACAGATGTAAAAAAAAACTGATGGGGTTATAGGCTTCCCTTATTTCAAGATGGAAAAAAATGTAAACAGTACAAATAAAGAGGGTGAATGTCCCTAAAGAGGGTAAATCTCCCCACCGAGGGCAAATCTCCCCACCGAGGGCAAATCTCCCCACCGAGGGCAAATCTCCCCACCGAGGGCAAATCTCCCCACCGAGGGCAAATCTCCCCACCGAGGGCAAATCTCCCCACCGAGGGCAAATCTCCCAAACGAAGGCACAGACAGCAATTAATAAACCTGAAAGGGGTTCCCTCATTTTGAAGGTATTTTCCTCTCACTTCCTATTCTTGTTTCGGGACAGGAAGTGAAAGGAGATCTCCCCAATGGGGACACAGATGTTAAAAAAAAAAAAAAAAAAACTGGTAGGGTTATAGGCTTCCCTTACTTCAAGATGGAAAAAAAAGTAAACAGTACAAATAAAGAGGGTGACTCTCCCCAACGAGGGCAAATCTCCCCTACGAGGGCGAATCTCCCCAACGAGGGCGAATCTCCCCAACGAGGGCAAATCTCCCCACCGAGGGCAAATCTCCCCACCGAGGGCAAATCTCCCCACCGAGGGCAAATCTCCCCAACGAGGGCACAGATAGCAGTTAATAAAATTCACTTTAGTGAAAGAAAATCCCACATTTTGGGTTGTCACCAGAACAGGAATAGGAAATCTTCCAATAGGAACACTGGTTCTGGTGACAACCAGGGATTCCCTCATTTTGAAGGTATTTTCCTCTCACTCCCTATTCTTGCTTTGGGACAGGAAGTGAAAGGAAATCTCCCCAATGGGAACACAGATGTAAAAAAAAAAAAAAAAGGAAAAGCTGATAGAGTTATAGGCTTCACTTATTTAAAGATGGGGAAAAAAAAGTAAACCAGACAAATAAAGAGGGCGAATCTCCCCAACGAGGGCGAATCTCCCCAACGAGGGCACAGACAGCAATTAATAAACCTGAAAGGGGTTCTAATCCCTCTCCACTCCATCAAAAAAAAAAAAAAGTTCTGCCTTTAGTGGACTGGTTCACACTACATGCATTCCACTGCGTATTTTTATTTTCTGCATCCAACGCGCAGAAAGTAGGTTACATGGTTGTCAATGGCATGGTTCACACCAGTGCTTGTAGTTCCAGTGTGTTCTGGTACAAAAAAAAAAAAAAGTAGCTGCATTTTTCCTGCACAGAACTGTACTGGAACGCAGTAAAATGCATAAAAAACACACTGGAATACCCAGGAGGAAACAAAAAGCATCTGGAACGCATCAAAAATGCGCATGCAGAAACACATCCAGACTGTTTCTATGGTGTGAACCGGCCCTGATTCCGCAACAGTGTTTTGTTACTTTTTTGTTACAAATTAAAAATCTAAATTGGACCATTTACCCCAACATGGGGACATTCTTTTTCTCTATTACACGTCCCACGTCTGCCTAAAGCAGGGGTAGGCAACCTGAGAGCCGCAGGACTACAAGTTCCATCATGCCTCTGCAAGTCATAGCTGTAACTGTCAGTTTTGTAATCTTTAGCAATGCCTCATGGGAAATGTAGTTCCACAACAGCTAGAGAGCTACAGGTTGCCGACCCCTGGCCTAGAGGAACCAATCATAGTACATCAGCTCCTAGTGGGATCCGTTCCACCAAACTACCACACTAGAGTAGATGTATAAACAAAACTCTTTTCTTTTTTTTTTTTTGATAGAGTACAGGAGAAGGTGCCAAGCGGTTGTCCTGCCGCCATTCAGAGAACACGGTCTTTTCTCAATGAGTGTAAAATGTTCTGACTGGATGAGGTGGAGAGGAAGGGCAATGATGTCACAATCTCCACCTCATCCAATAAGAGAGCAGTTAGCATTCATCGGGAAAATGCACAGGGCCCAGAAAGTCATAGCGAACAATGTAGTAGCAGTGATTACTACAGTGATTTCCATCTTCTAGGGCAGCAATGGGCAAACTACGGCCCGCGGGCCGTATACGGCCCGGCGGACCTTTTAATCCGGCCCACGGAGCTATGAGGATCTGTCCCCCTCGACGTATCTGCGCATGTGCCGGAGATCGCCGATCGCCTGCTAATGCCTGAAACTGGCACATGATACGTCGAGGGGGACAGATCCTCATAGGAGACAGATTTTCATGCTACACCGGAACGGCGCGGGAACACGGCAAGAGGAACGCGCGGAGCAAAGGTAAGTGAATTGACACAGGGGGGACTTGGGGACTTAATATGGGGGATGAATTACTATATGGGGGATGAATTACTATGGGGGATGAATTACTATATGGGGGATGAATTACTATATGGGGGATGAATTACTATATGGGGGATGAATTACTATATGGGGGATGAATTACTATATGGGGGATGAATTACTATATGGGGGATGAATTACTATGGGGGGGATGAATTACTATATGGGGGATGAATTACTATGGGGGATGAATTACTATATGGGGGATGAATTACTATATGGGGGATGAATTACTATATGGGGGATGAATTACTATATGGGGGATAAATTACTATGGGGGATGAATTACTATATGGGGGATGAATTACTATATGGGGGATAAATTACTATGGGGGATGAATTACTATATGGGGGATGAATTACTATATGGGGGATGAATTACTATAAGGTGGATGAATTACTATGGGGGATAAATTACTATGGGGGATGAATTACTATATGGGGGATGAATTACTATATGGGGGATAAATTACTATGGGGGATGAATTACTATATGGGGGATGAATTACTATATGGGATGAATTACTATGGGGGATGAATTACTATATGGGGGATGAATTACTATGGGGGATGAATTACTATGGGGGATGAATTACTATATGGGGGATGAATTACTATATGGGGGATGAATTACTATATGGGGGATGAATTGCTATAAGGGGGATGAATTGCTATATGGGGGACGAATTACTATATGGGGGATGAATTACTATATGGGGGATGAATTACTATGGGAGATGAATTACTATATGGGGGATTAATTACTATGCTTACTATGGGGGAATATTACTATACTTACTATGGATGACACATACACATCATTCATCTACTCTTGGTCCGGCCCCCGGGTCCAATATATGAACCCATTGCGGCCCTCAAGTCAAAAAGTTTGCCCACCCCTGTTCTAGGGGGATTCCCCAGGTATGTCACATACATACTGGACCAATGTAGGTATGTAAAAAAAAAACCTGCCATACCTAAACTTTAGCCTTAAACTCTAATCAGAATTGACCAGTCCAGCACATCTTCTAGGGCAGGCATAACTAAATGGCGGACCGCGGTCCGGACCCAGAAATATTTCTTTCCGGACTGCAGCCACACAAAATAGTTGCCTGAATGTCCTCCCTTGCCGCCAGCTCGCACGCCTGCCACTATTATCCTCAAGGAAGGGCACAATAATTGAGGTGCAGCAGGACTGCCCCTTGCATAACATTGCAGCACCCCCCCTTGCTCCTCCCCTCCCCCACACCGTCCTACCTTATTCACACAAGACGGGAAGCTTGGCAGGTCTGGATTTAGGGCGGGACTTTTCATGTTAGGATTGGTTGTAGGTGATGGATTGCTAGGCAGCGGTGGCATTTACCCATCTTTAACATGAAAGTCCCGCCCTGTGTCCAGACCTGCCATGCTTGCCATCTTATGGGAATAAGTCAGGACAGGGTGCGATATGGGGGGGGGGGGGGGGGGGGAGTGCTGCAATGTTATGAAAGGGACAGGAATCTGTAATATGCAGGAAGGACTGTGATGGGGCGATCTGTTATGAGTGGGGCTGTGATTGGGTGGAGGGGGGGTCTGTGCTGATCTGTGATGGAGGGGGGGGTATGATGGAAGGGGGTCTGTGATGAGGGGTTTGTCATGAAGGGGATCTGAGTTGAGGGGTTTGTCATGAAGGGGATCTGTGATGAGGAGGAGTCTGTTATGAGTGGGGCTGTGATTGGGGGGGGGTGTGCTGAGTGATCTGTGATGGAGGGGGGGCTGTGATTGAGGGGGGGTATGATGGAAGTGGGTCTGTGATGAGGGGTTTGTCATGAAGGGGATCTGAGTTGAGGGGTTTGTAATGAAGGGGATCTGTGATGACAGCGGTCTGTGACACACAAACAGTGGATATAAAAAGTCTACACACCCCTGTTAAAATGTCAGGTTTCTGTGATGTAAAAAAAAATTAGACAAAGATAATTCATTTAAAAATTTTTCCACTTCTAATGTGACCTATAAACTGTGCAACTCAATTGGGAAACAAACTGAATTCTTTTAGGGGGGGGGGGGAAGTAAACATAAAAAACTAACAATGTGGTTGCATAAGTGTGCACACCCTCTTATAACTGGGGATGTAGCTGTGTTCAGAATTAAGCAATCACATTCAAAATCATGTTACATAAGGAGTCAGTACACACCGGCATCATTTAAAGTGCCTCTGATTAACCCCAAATAAAGTTCAGCTGTTCTAGTAGGTCTTTCCTGACATTTTCTTAGTCGCATCCTACAGCAAAAGCCATGGTCCGCAGAGAGCTTCCAAAGCATCAGAGGAATCTCATTGATAAAAGGTATCGGTCAGGAGAAGGGTACAAAACAATTTCCAAGGCATTAGATATACCAAGGAACACAGTGAAGTCGTCATCATCAAGAGGAGAAAATATGGTGCAACAGTGACATCACCAAGAACTGGACGTCCCTCCAAAATGGATGAAAAGATGAGAAGAAAACTGGTCTGGGAGGCGGCTAAGAGGCCTACAGCAACATCAAAGGAGCTACAGGAATATCCGGCAAGTACTGGCTGTGTGGTCCATGTGACAACAATCTCCCGGATTCTTCATATGTCTGGGCTATGGGGTAGAGTGGCAAGACAGAAGCCTTTTCCTATGAAAAAACATCCAAGCCCGGATAAATTTAGCAAAAACACATCTGAAGTCTCCCAGAAGCATGTGAGAAAATGTGTTCTGGTCTGATGAAACCAAGGTTGAACTTTTTGCCATAATTCCAAAACAACACTGCACATCACCAAAAGAACACCATACCCACCGTGAAGCATGGTGGTGGCAGCATCAAGCTTTGGGGCTGTTTTTCTTCAGCTGGAACTGGGGCCTTAGTCAAGGTAGAGGGAATTATGAACCGTTCCAAATACAAGTCAATATCGGGACAAAACCTTCAGGCTTCTGCTAGAAAGCTGAACATGAAGAGGAACTTCACCTTTTAGCATGACAAAGGCCCAAAGCATCCATCCAAATCCACAAGGAATGGCTTCACCAGAAGAAGATGAAAGTTTTGGAATGGCCCAGCCAGAGCCCAGACCTGTATCTGATGGAAAATTTGTGGGGTGATCTGAAGAGGGCTGTGCACAGGAGATGTCCTCACTATCTGACAGATTGTGGGGTGTTTTTGCAAGGAAGAGCGGGAAAATATTGCCGAGTCAGGATGTGCCGTGCTGATAGACTCCTCCCCAAAAGGACTGAGTGCTGGAATCACATCAAAAGGGGCTTCAACAAAGGATTAGTTTAAGGGTGTGCACACTTATGCAACCAGATTATTTTAGTTTTTTATTTTTACTTCCCTCCACCTAAAAGATTTCAGTTTGTTGTTCAGTTTATAGGTCACATTAAAGGTGGAAAAAGTTCTGAAATTATTTCTTTTTGTCTATTTTTTTTTACATCACAGAAACATGACAGTTTAACAGGGGTGTGTAGAGTTTTTATATCCCGTGTGTGTGTGTGTGTGTGTGTGTATGTGTGTGTGTGTGTATGTGTGTATGTGTGTATGTGTGTATGTATGTATGTATGTATGTATGTATGTATGTACATATATATATATACACACACACACACACACACACACACACACACACACACACACTAGGGCCAATTTACACAGAACCCAATTAACCTACCAGCATGTCTTTGGCATGCGGGAGGAAACATACGCAGGCACAGGGAGAACATGCAAACCCCAGGCAGGTGGTGCCGTGGTTGGGATTCGAACCAATGACCCTAATACTGCCAGGCGGAAGCGCTAACTATTTAGCCACTGTGCTGCATGGTGGTCCTTATCTGTTTTGAGCACATCTAGTGTCCATGTGAGCAGCTCAATCCCTTAAAGGGGTATATACTTGGTTACTGAAGTAGTGGAAGATATCCTGAGTCACCTAATCAACCCCTAAGGCCAGGGTTAGGGGAGGACACCGAGGTAGAGCACTTTGATTCGAAGCTTGAAGTGCAGCACTGGAGTTGTGGTGTCACAAGCCTCCACGTAGAAGTAACATATTAAGTATTATTTGAAGTACTAGACCTAGTACTTGGGTGGAACTTACTTTGGCATAGAGTCTGCCTGGTTTTGGCCAGGTGGACCATGAATACCCAAGTCTCCGTTTGGAGCCTTGCACCACGGGAGATCAGGGTTAGGGTGCCTTCTCTTCAGAGGAGGACCAAGTGAATACCCTGTGCACTTTTTTGTGTGCTCACTATTTTATTACACCTGGTGTTTAGTTTTGCGCGTGCGCACTACGCCGCAGAGCTTTAAAGAATAGAAAAAAGAAAACAGGAATTGCCGGTGAACATCTCCAGATACCTCTACCTTCCATGGTACGTCTCCATAAAAATACACATCCTAGGCTGACAGATATAACTGAAATCAAAGCCTTATGAAGGGTCTGTCACCCTCTGAAACCAAAATACTGTGCGGATCAGAAGATAAAACAATCCGATTAGCCGACATGGTTTTATAAAGCTCAGGTTGGGTTTCGTTTATAAAAGGCACACGCCAGAACCCAATGCTGGGACTTCCAGATCCTCTGCAGACAGAGAAGAAGTCATCCTTGTTCTGGCAGAATCTGGGATGGAGGAGAATACAGAGCAGACTCCAGAGGTAGAGGGAAGAGAATGGATGATGCGGATGACTAAAGCTGGAGAGTATAATCCCCCCTTCACTCCCAGGGACGCATTATATGAGCCTGGCCACCTCCCTTAGCAACCAGTGCCCTCCCCTAGCAACCACAGTGCGAGAAGGGCTGTGTCACCGCGCCTGCAAGACAGATCCTACATATGGAGAGCAGAGGAAGGCTTGTATGAGCCGAATAAAGATCAGTATTACTATAATCAGGGCATTATTAATAGGAATAGGCCTTAAAACTGGCCATACACAAACTGGGTCTTTTTCATTCAGTCTGCAGGCTGACCACAGAGAATCTAACAGGTTCCTTTATACGCACCATACAGCACAAAATATTATTATTATTATACAGGATTTATATGGCGCCAACAGTTTGCTCAGCGCTGTACAATATAATGGGAGACAATACAGCAACAATACAGTTCAATACAAGAGGGTTAGGAGGGCCCTGATCCTGGGAGCTTACAATCTAAGAGGGAGGGAGGGGCTAGTGATACCAAAGGTAGTAACTGTGGGGGATGGACTGGTAGGAAGAGTAGAAGATTCCATTATTAGCTGAGGGCAGGATAGGCTTCCCTGAAGAGATCGATTTTCAGAGATCGCCTAAAAGTGAGCAGAGTAGGCGATAGTCTGATAAATTGGAGTACAGAGTTCCAGAGGATGGGGGAAGCTCTGGACAAGTCCTGGAGACGAGCATGAGAGGAGGAGACGAGGGAGCTAGAGAGCAGGAGGTTGTGAGAGGAGCGGAGAGTACGGTTTGGGTGATATTTGGAGACAAGATCAGTGATGTAATTTGGGGTTGAGTTATAAATGGCTTTATGTGTTGTTAATATTTTGAATTTTATCCGTTGGGCAATGGGAAGCCAGTGGAGGGATTGGCAGAGAGGGGTGAAGGGCTCTGAGTGGAGGCCAGTGGAGGGATTGGCAGAGAGGGGTGAAGGAAACTGAGTGGAGGCCAGTGGAGGGATTGGCAGAGAGGGGTGGAGGACACTTAGTGGAGGCCAGTGGAGGGATTGGCAGAGAGGGGTGGAGGACACTTAGTGGAGGCCAGTGGAGGGATTGGCAGAGAGGGATGGAGGGCACTGAGTGGAGGCCAGTGGAGGGATTGGCAGAGAGGGATGGAGGGCACTGAGTGGAGGCCAGTGGAGGGATTGGCAGAGAGGGATGGAGGGCACTGAGTGGAGGCCAGTGGAGGAATTGGCAGAGAGGGATGGAGGACACTGAGTGGAGACCAGTGGAGGGATTGGCAGAGAGGGGTGGAGGACAGTGGAGGGATTGGCAGACAGGGGTGGAGGACAGTGGAGGGATTGGCAGAGGGGGGTGGCTGATACAGAACGGTTAGTAAAGTGGATGAGTCTGGCAGCAGCATTCATGATAGACTGAAGAAGTTAAAAAAAAAAGTTAAAAAATTAAACAGAATTAAAAAAAAAAAAAAAAAAAAAGTTCTCAGCGCTACCCCTCCCCCCATACGTATGAAACCGCTGACATACAGTGGGGATTGAAAGTTTGGGCACCCCAGCTAAAAATTTGTATTAATGTGCATAAAGAAGCCAAGGAAAGATGGAAAAATCTCCAAAAGGCATCAAATTACAGATTAGACATTCTTATAATTATGTCAACAAAAGTTAGATTTTATTTCCATCATTTACACTTTCAAAATAACAGAAAACAAAAAAATGGCGTCTGCAAAAGTTTGGGCACCCTGCAGAGTTAATATCTTGTACTGCCCCCTTTGGCAAGTATCACAGCTTGTAAACTATTTTTGTAGCCAGCCAAGAGTCTTTCAATTCTTGTTTGAGGTATCTTTGCCCATTCTTCCTTACAAAAGTCTTCCAGTTCTTTGAGATTTCTGGGTTGTCTGTCACGCACGGCTCTTTTAAGGTCTATCCATAGATTTTCAATTATGTTGAGGTCAGGAGATTGTGAAGGCCATGGCAAAACCTTCAGTTTACGCCTCTTGATGTAATCCCCCGTGGATTTCGAGGTGTGTTTAGGATCATTATCCATTTGTAGAAGCCATCCTCTCTTTGACTTCAGCTTTTTCACAGATGGCATCAAGTTACCATCCAAAATTTGCTGAAATTTTATTGAATCCATTTTTCCTTCTACTCGTGAGATGTTCCCTGTGCCACTGGCTGCAACACAACCCCAAAGCATGATTGATCCAACCCCATGCTTAACAGTTGGACAGAGGTTCTTTTCATTAAATTCTGTGCCCCTTCTTCTCCAAACGTACCTTTGCTCATTCCGGCCAAAAAGTTCAATTTTAACCTCATCGGTCCACAGAACTTGTTTCCAAAATGCATCAGGCTTGTCTATATGTTCATTTGCAAAGTTCAAACGATGATTTTTGTGGTGAGGATGTAGAAGAGGTTTTCTTCTGATGACTCTTCCATGAAGACCATATTTGTACAAGTATCTCTTTATAGTGGAATAGTGACCACAACTCCAGTGTCTGCCAGATCTTTCTGGAGGGATCGTGCAGTCAAACGTGGGTTTTGAATTGTTTTTCTCACAATCCTGCGAGCTGTTCTGTCTGATATTTTTCTTGGTCTTCCAGATCTTGCTTTAACTTCCACTGTTCCTGATGACTGCCATTTCTTAATTACATTCCGAACAGAGGATATTGACATCTGAAAACGCTTTGCTATCTTCTTATAGCCTTCTCCAGCTTTGTGAGCGTCAACTATTTTCCGTTTCAGTTTTCTAGACAACTGCTTAGAAGAACCCATGGTGCTGATTGTTGGGGCAAGGTCAGATGAGTCTGGGCATTTAAAACCTTTGAGATTGACATCATCTGGTCTTCCCAGATGATGATTGAGAACAATGCATGACACTGGCAGGTCTCAGCTTTGCAAAGGGGGCAGTGCATGCTATAAATTCTGCAGGGTGCCCAAACTTTTGCAGACGCCATTTTTTTGTTTTCTGTTATTCTGAAAGTGTAAATGATGGAAATAAAATCTAACTTTTGTTGACATATTATAAGAATGTCTAATCTGTAATTTGATGCCTTTTGGAGATTTTTCCATCTTTCATTGGCTTCTTTATGCACATTAATACAAATTTTTAGCTGGGGTGCCAAAACTTTTGATCCCCACTGTACATTACATATCACTTTTCATGCCACATTACATGTCACTTTTCATGCCACAGTGAAAGAAATAATTTTAGGACCATTATTCACAGTTAATGCTGAACCTAAAGCGTCATATCAAGGGTGTGCAAAAGTTTAACCTTTGAGCGGTGAGGCATCCATTGACTCAACACAAACTCATCTTTAACCCCTGCTGGTCGCTGCCTCCCTGCCCTTTTAAGAGGTTCTAAATGCTAGGAGGCCGGGGCAGGCATTCCGGTCATGTAACACCGAGCAACCGCATATATGCTGCCTTATGTAGACAACTGCCTGTGCTGAGAGCGCGCTCCCCGCACAGTAACCGACGGGTACCGGAAAGCTCCCGATGTACACTTGCGAAGATTCCGAACATGTGACCGCTGTGACTGCCAATCACAGTGTTAAAGCCGATCCACCAAGAGGCCGCATATACAGTTGGGTCCATATACATACATTTGGACACAGGCACAATTTTAGTTTTTTCAGGCATTTCCCAAAACATATTCCAGTTATAGTTCTATAATGGATATGGACTGACAGTGCGCGCACTCAGGTGTAATTTGAGGGTATGTACATCCAAATTGGAGGAAGGGTTTAGGAATTACAGCTCTTAAGAGTAGCCATCCCCCTTTTTCAAGGGACCAAAAGTAATTGGACAATTGAATTAAAAGCTGTTTCATGGCCAGGTGTGGGCTACTCCATTATTTCTTCATCAATTAAGCAGGTAAAAGGTCTGAAGTTGATTCTAAGTGTGGTATTTGCATTTGGAATCTATTGCTGTGAACCTGCATCATGCGTTCAAAGGAGCTGTCCATGCAAGTGAAACAGGCCATTGTAAGGCTTCAAAAATGAAACAAATCCATCAGAGAGATAGCAGCAACATTAGGAGTGGCAACATCAACAGTTTGGTACATTCTGAGGAAAGAAGGACGCACTGGTGAGCTCAGCAACATAAAAAGGCATGGACGTCCATGGAAGACAACAGCGGTGGATGATCGCAGGATCCTCTCTGTGGTAAAGAAAAACCCATTCACAACATCCAGAGAAATGAAGGACACTCTCCAAGAGGGGGGCGTATCATTGTCAAAGTCTTCAATCAAGAGGAGATTTCACGAGAGCAAATACAGAGGGTTCTCCATAAGGTGCAAACTATTCATAAGCCTGAAGAATAGAAAAGCCAGATTAGTCTTTGCCAAAAAAAAAATCTAAAAAGCCGGACCAGTTCTGTAAAAACATTCTTTGGAGGAAACTAAGATGAATCTGTACCAGAATGACGGGAAGAAAAAAGTGTGGAGAAGGCTTGGAACAGCTCATAATCCAAAGCACACAACGTCATCTGTAAACCATGGTGGAGGCCGTGTGATGGCATGGGCATGCATGGCTTCCAGTGGCACTGGGTCATTGGTGTTTATTGATGATGTGACAGAAGCAGCCGGATGAATTCTGCCGTGTTTACAGATATACTGTCAGCCCAGATTCAGCCAAATGCAGCAAAGGTGATTGGACGGAGCTTCAGAGTACAGATGGACAATGATCCAAAACACACTCCAAAAGCAACCCAGGAGCTTTTGAAGGAAAAGCAGTGGAATATTCTCCAATGACCAAGTCAATCACCTGATCTCAACTCAATTGAGCATGCAATTCACTTGCTGAAGGCAAAACTAAAGGCAGAAAGACCCACAAACAAAGATCAACTGAAGACAGCTGCAGTTAGAAACCTGGCAAAGCATCAGAAAGGAGGAAACCCAGTCTTTGGTCATGTCCATGGGTACCAGACTTGAGGCAAAGCATCAGAAAGGAGGAAACCCAGTCTTTGGTCATGTCCATGGGTTCCAGACTTCAGGCAAAGCATCAGAAAAGAGGAAACCAGTCTTTGGTAATGTCCATGGGTTCCAGACTTCAGGCAAAGCATCAGAAAGGAGGAAACCCAGTCTTTGGTAATGTCCATGGGTTCCAGACTTCAGGCAAAGCATCAGAAAGGAGGAAACCCAGTCTCTGGGCATGTCCATGGGTTCCAGACTTCAAGCAGTTATTGCCAATAAAGGATTTTCAACAAAAAATTTAAAATGAACATTTTATTTATGATTATTGTAATTTGTCCAATTACATTTGAGCCCCTGAAAATGGAGGGACTGTGTATAAAAATGGTTGCAGTTCCTAAAATTTGTACTTGATATTTATGTTCAATCCTTGAATTAAAGCTGAAATTCTGCACTTCAAATTCATTTGGATTGTTTTGTTTTTATTTGTGGCATAAAGAGCCAGAAGTACGAAAATTGTGCCTGTGTCCAAATATATATGGGACCTAACTGTATGTGGACGAATGGCAGGAAGGGATTCGAATAAAAAAATGCGTAATATAATGTGTTTGTGTGCACTAAAATTAGCTTTAGTAAGAACATTTTACTGAAAATACAGGGGTTGGATAAAATTATGGAAACACCAGGTAAAAGAACAAAATCATTACTCAATATGGTGCTAGATCACCTTTGGCATCTAAGAAAGCTTGAATTCTGCAGGGAATTGACAAATATTAAACTCTAGGATGGTGGAGTCTGCGGTGATCAGCAACTTATATGGGACTGCGATAGTGTGGCAGGCAATCTGACACTAACTGACTGCCACTGACATCACCAGTGAGACTAATACAGTGATAAAACTGCACACTGTCAATGTCCTAATGACAATGGCTGGGAAAGGGTTAACATCTTGGGTAATGAAGGAGTTAAGTGTGTGCCTAACTATGTGCGTTTTACTAAAGATCTGTTTCTTATTGCTGCTTTGCAGGGAGAAAAAACAAAGATCGTTCCCTCTGTGTTTGATTATGAACACAGGGCTCTGGGCTGTGATTGGACAAAGCCGATCTGCAGGTCCCGGCTTGAATCAATGGCCGGGACTTGCTGACAAACTCCCACTGTGTACAGATGTTGTGGGGGCGCCCTAAACCTGGAAGCTGACAGCGACATACCAGTACGTTGCTTTGCCTGTACAGGCCCCCCGTCCGCAGTAAATTGTGGGTGGCCCCCAAGTGGTTAAATAAAATGTAAATGGAAAGCTGCCAGCATAAAAACCCACGATTGGGCAATATATTGTGTTTTTGTACATTACAATTAAAAAAGTGTATTTTTCCCAAAACATGGGTGTTTGAAAATCACTGCAAATACTTTGTGACATAAAAAGATTGCAACACCGTTTTATTCTCTAGGGTTTCTGCTAGGGATGCACCGAAATTTCAGCCACTGAAAAATATCGGCTGCAAATAGCCCTATAGGCATTGTACCGATAGGAAAAATTTAGCCAATGCAGAAGACTGTGTACTGAGGGGGGGGGGGGGGGGGGGTGGAGAAAGGCAGGAGAGAAACAGTGTATACAGCGACTGGCTGTCACTGCAGGTTTTTAACCGTAATTACCGGATTTGTGTGCGGCCGGCGTGAAGAGGTTAATCATGTCCCTGTACAGTATTTATGCCCTTAAACTGCACTTTATAAAAAGTTTTGAACAGAATAAAAGACTTTTATTGACTTTTTTCTGATCTCCGGAACCGATTCATTGCTTTTCAATGCATTCCTATGGGAAACTGCGTTTCGCTTTGCAAATTTTTCGCAATACGAAAAGTCCCACAAAACGAATTAAATTCGTAAACCGCTTGTATTCGATCATCACTGGGTTTTGTTATTTTTTTGTGATATAGATGAAAAAAAGACTAAAAAGTTTTGGAAAAAAAAAAAACCCAACAGATATATTGCTCATGCATGCCATGGGTATATGTGGGATAACACCCCAAAACACATTCTGCTACTTCTGAGCATGGGGATGCCACATCTTAAAAACGTTTTGGATTTTTTTTTAACTTATGATTTTATTAGTATCACATAGGGGACCGATAGTCCCCTATGTGATAGCATATGAGTGACAGGTTTCTCTTTGTAGGGGGGAGGGGGTGGAGGGTAGTGTGTGCAAGAAGGGCGCAGGAGAGGAGTAGTATATACCAGGGGTGTATTTACCACAAGGCAAACAAGGCACTTGCCTAGGGCGGCATTTTCCAATGGGGCAGCACCTTTCCCTAGAAGAAGGGATGAAAGAAGGGACATGTGCACCATGGGAACCAGGTGGGATCCAAGAGAGGCTGCGGGCTGTTTGATGGTGTATGTAGAGCCTGGCTGGCTTTTGCTCCCGGGAATGTCCAAAGCTGTGAAGATGAGTGTCTCACTATCGCCGGGGGGGTTTGCAGTGGAAGGCTGTCCCAGGTGGGGTGCAGGGGTGTTGTTGGTCAATGTAATTTCTCTCTCCACGGGAGGGGGAAGGGGGAGTTGTGTTGGTCGGTGTTCATGGGGGCAGACAATTTTTGTGTTGCCAAGGGCAGCACAAAACCTGAATACACCACTGGTGTATACAGTGAGGGAGCAGAGTATACAGGGAGACTCCCTCACTGGCTGTCACTAAATGGCGGCACCTTTCCCGATCAATTGACCGCCGTGATGACGCGTCACGGCGGTCATATGATCCCCAAACCCCGCCCGTCCCGCCTTCTAAAACTCTTAAAGGGCCGGGAGGCGCCGACGGGAAGGGGTTAAAAAAAAATTTGTAAATGCATTGAAAACCAATTAATCCGTTTGTATTGCAAAACAAAATTGTAAACCGAGGCATTATTGTCAATGGATTTTCATTCGTAAACTGAAAATTACGTTAACCGAGGCGTTCATAAACCGAGGTCCGCCTGTACCACCAAAAGAAAGCTATGTTTCTGTGAAAAGAGGATGTACATTTCGTTTAGGGACAGTGTTGCATGACCACGCAACTACCAGCTGAAACGGTGCAGTGCTTCAACTGGTAATTGAACAATGGTAAACAAAAAATGGCCTGGAAGGGAAGGGGGACCCCCCTTAAGTGGTTAACTACACTGAAACTTCCCCTGACCATGTTTCCACTAGGCTCCCAGCTTTCTCATCCAGTTTGTATAATAGAAGCCTAAAGTCCTCCACTGATCTTCAGACTCTTGTCCCATCTCTGTATACCTTCCATTCATCCTTTCCCTCGGCCTCCGTTACATATATTACTTTATCCTATGACCTTAAGATCAGGTATGACCCCTCACTTCATCATCAACACCTACTCCCCTCCTCCATCATTAGATCCCATCACATCCCTCCCTATCACATTCCATTCCCCAAAACCTCTATCAGCACCCATGTCCACCCAACACCATCATCTCTGGTACCTGCATACATGTTCTTCATCATCTCTAATTGCAAGTCCCCTTTGCCATCACCTCCTAATACCCCACCCTTTATCAGCTTCAGCTCTCCCTCTCCATCATCACAACCCTGGTACCTGCATACATGTTCATCACCTCCAATTGCCAGTCTCTCAACCCATCACCTCCAATTGCCAGTCCCCTTTGCCATCACCTCCAATTACCCCACCCTTCATCAGCTGCAGCTCTCCCCCTCCATCATCGCACCCCTGGTACCTGCATACATGTTCATCATCTCCAATTGCCAGCCCCTTACCCCATCTCCCCAATTGCTAGTCCCTCACCCTATCACCTCCAATTACCCCACCCTTCATCAGCTTCAGCTCTCGCCTTCCATCATCACACCCCTGGTACCTGCATACATGTTCTTCATCACCTCCAATTGCCAGTCCCTCACCCCATCACCTCCAATTGCCAGTCCCCTTTGCCATCACCTCCAATTACCCCACCCTTCATCAACTGCAGCTCTCCCCCTCTATCATCACACCCCTGGTACCTGCATACATGTTCATCACCTCCAATTGCCAGTCCCTCACCCCATCACCTCCAATTACCCTACCCCCTCCAATTACCCCACCCTTCATCAGCTGCAGCTCTCCCCCTCTATCATCACACCCCTGATACCTGCATACATGTTCATCATCTCCAATTGCCAATCCCTCACCCCATCACCTCCAATTACCCCACCCTTCATCAGCTTCAGCTCTCCTCCTCCATCATCATACCCCTGGTAGCCGCATACATGTTCATCACCTCCAATTGCCAGTCCCTCAACCCATCACCTCCAATTGTTAGGCCCCTTGGCCATCAACTCCTATTACCCCACCCTTTATCAGCTTCAGCTCTCCCCCTCCACCATCAACTTTGATCTCCTTTAGAAACCTTCTCCACTACCTTCTGTTCCCTCAACACCTCCACCCATCAACAGGAGCAAATAAAACACTTTTGCAATTATGATCTATGAGACTACCAAACTGACTCAGATCAGGAATAAGCACATAAATACTAGTCAATAAACAATGGGATTGAAGAGTAGACATGATGTTCCGAAAACCAAACAAATAAAAATAAATGGATGCTGAAGTAACTATCAGGGCCTGTGACTATGAACTCACAAGATACAACTCCCGGGTGTCCCGTCTCACAGATTTCGCTTGTTCTCAATCAATATCCTCTTTATTGACTCGTAGTACCAAACTGCGGCCTGTGTGTTTACATTATTGGCAAGAGATTCAGGAGCACACCAACATCGGCACGTCTCTAACAAACTAAAGAAACTGCTGAAATTCATACCGTACATGTGAAAACTTTTACCCGATATTAAAACCCTTCACACAATCTTGGTGAATCGCAATCTTACCACCCTGTGTAGCCATCAGTGTGACCACTATTCCCAACTGCAACCCATGTCACGGGTCTAACACGGGGACTATGAATTCGTATCATCACCACCTGCTCATTGTCTCCTACAAGCTGCCCCACCAACTACCACTGCCAGAGACAGGAGGGACAGAAAGGGTCCAAGCAACATGTCCTGAGTGGCTTGCTGTGCGGAACCTCCTACTGTCAGTCTGGTTGCTGCTATGAAGGAATTGTGGAAAGTTAAAAGATTTTTTATTTAACAAACCCCATAAAACTAGCCCAGCGTTTCTCAACTTTTTTTTTTTTTTTTTAAGTCACAGCACCCTTTAACCACTTCCCACCCAGTCAATGTACATAAATGGCTGGGCAGGTGCCCTCTAGTTCTGGGTGGAAGTACTCCTATGTCCTCCTGGAACTGCTCCTTGTGTTGTGTGTGCAGCGGCACGATCTGTAACCTGTGTCCACCAGTGGCAGGGACCATGTACAATGGCTGGCTGCTCTGATTTTACTGTACGTCAGCCATTATCTCTGATCACCGCTACAGCAGAACAATGTCACCAGACCTGTCAGTCAGAATCCCTAATCACCACAGTCCACGTACAGTGTCCCTAATCACCGCCACACCCGTCATACTGTATCTAATCACCACCACACCAGTCAGTGTCCCTGATGACCGCGCCACACCAGATACAGTGCCCCAAATCACCGCCACACCAGATACAGTGCCCCAAATCACCGCCACACCAGATACAGTGCCCCAAATCACCGCCACACCAGATACAGTGCCCCAAATCACCGCCACATCAGATACAGTGCCCCAAATCACCGCCACACCAGATACAGTGCCCCAAATCACCGCTACACCAGATACAGTGCCCCAAATCACCGCCACAGCAGATACAGTGCCCCAAATCACCGCCACATCAGATACAGTGCCCCAAATCACCGCCACACCAGATACAGTGCCCCAAATCACCGCTACACCAGTTAGTGCCCCAAATCACCGCTACACCAGATACAGTGCCCCAAATCACCGCTACACCAGATACAGTGCCCCAAATCACCGCTACACCAGTTACAGTGTCCCTAATCACCGCTACACCAGATACAGTGCCCCAAATCACCGCTACACCAGATACAGTGCCCCAAATCACCGCTACACCAGTTACAGTGTCCCTAATCACCGCCACACCAGATACAGTGCCCCAAATCACCGCCACACCAGATACAGTGCCCCAAATCACCGCCACACCAGATACAGTGCCTCAAATCACCGCCACACCAGATACAGTGCCCCAAATCACCGCCACACCAGATACAGTGCCCCAAATCACCGCCATACCAGATACAATGCCCCAAATCACCGCCACACCAGATACAGTGCCCCAAATCACCGCCACACCAGTCATGTCCCTAATCACCGCCACACCAGATACAGTGCCCCAAATCACCGCCGCTAGAACAGTCATACTGTCCCTAATCACTGCCAGAACAGTTAGTGTCCCTACTCACCATCACCCCAGTCATGTTGTATCTAATCACCACCACACCAGTCATATTGCCCCTGGTCACCACCACACCAGTCATATTGTCCCTGGTCACCACCACACCAGTCATATTGTCCCTGGTCACCACCACGTTAGTCATATTGCCCCTGGTCACCACCACACCAGTCATATTGCCCCTGGTCACCACCACACCAGTCATATTGTCCCTGGTCACCACCACACCAGTCATATTGTCCCTGGTCACCACCACACCAGTCATATTGTCCCTGGTCACCACCACACCAGTCATATTGTCCCTGGTCACCACCACACCAGTCATATTGTCCCTGGTCACCACCACACCAGTCATATTGTCCCTGGTCACCACCACACCAGTCATATTGTCCCTGGTCACCACCACGTTAGTCATATTGCCCCTGGTCACCACCACACCAGTCATATTGTCCCTGGTCACCACCACACCAGTCATATTGTCCCTGGTCACCACCACACCAGTCATATTGTCCCTGGTCACCACCACACCAGTCATATTGTCCCTGGTCACCACCACACCAGTCATATTGTCCCTGGTCACCACCACACCAGTTACCGTGTCCCTGATCAGCACCAAGTATGCAAAATCTCAAGGCACCCCTCCATCACATCAGAAGCCCCTCTCCATCACATCAGAAGGCCCCATTCATATCAGAGTCATCACAAGAGCGTTTTCTGCCCTCCCCTTTTAAATTAGAGTCCTCAGTGCCCCCCCCCCCCCCACCCTTTACAGTCCTTATCCTCCCACATTTACAACATAGTCCTTATCCTCCCCTTTCACATCTAAGTCCTCAGTTGGCCCGCCTGTGCCAGAGAGACGCATAGCGCCGTGCAAAAAAAACGGATCCAGCGCGGCACCCCTGAGAGGCTCGGAAGGCACCCCAGAGCGCCATAGCACCCTGGCTGAGGAACGATGAACTAGACTAAAGCGTAATCTTTGTATTTGCCATTCTGCTTTATTTGCAAACCCCGCAGGCCGCCTCTCATACTTTGATGCCACCAGCGGTACATCTGCTGGAGTCTCCTAGTGACACAAAATCCTCCTCACTAATCCGCAGGATGTCGGGATAATCCAAAATAAGGAACCCGCGTTCCTGGAAACTGCAGGGTTAATCTGGCGTTTTTTCTCCTCTCGCAGTTCTCACCTCCTCTGCACATTAATCTTTAAAAGCCAAAGTAAATGATATGTGTGCAGACCATCACAAGCTTCACAATGAGCGCTCAAAGTGGAAGCCAGAGACAAGAGTGGGCAGACCTACCTTTCCCAGCCGTCATCCTAGCCTGAAAACCAGCGCTTTTTTTTTTTTTTTTTTCCCCTTTTACCAAGAAATGGGCTAATGTCGGAATAACTTGGGCAGGAGGCGAGAATGAGCCGTCTCCCTCCCTCTGCCTCTCTCCCGCAGCGCACGCCTCTGTAGTCAAGCAAAATCCATCAGCCTATCCCCCTTCCAAAATAAAAGCCGCCTGAACAGACGTACCCGCCGCCCTCACATCCCCGATT
>NW_028320640.1:0-36204 GCF_062004578.1 Staurois parvus
TAAATAAAAATACTGTATATGAAATAAATTATGATGATTATTATTATTATTATGATTATTAATAATAATAATTTGTTTCATATATTTTTTAAGGGTTAGGGGGTTAAGGTTAGGAGTTAATTATTTTTTTAATTATGTAGTATTTATTTATGATAAATAATAAATAAATAATAATTACCCCCTAACCTTAAATAAAAATACTGTATATGAAATAAATTATGATTATTATTATTATTATGATTATTAATAATAATAATTTGTTTTATATATTTTTTAAGGGTTAGGGGGTTAAGGTTAGGAGTTAATTATTTTTTTTATTATGTAGTATTTATTTATGATAAATAATAAATAAATAATAATTAATCCCTAACCTTAAATAAAAATACTGTATATGAAATAAATTATGATTATTATAATAATAATAATAATAATAATAATAATAATTTGTTTCATATATTTTTTAAGGGTTAGGGGGTTAAGGTTAGGAGTTAATTATTTATTTTTTATTATGTAGTATTTATTAATGATAAATAATAACTACCCCCTAACCTTAAATAAAAATACTGTATATGAAATAAAATATGATTATTATTATTATTATTATGATTATTAATAATAATAATTTGTTTCATATATTTTTAAGGGTTAGGGGGTTAAGGTTAGGAGTTAATTATTTATGTTTTATTATGTAGTATTTATTTATGATAAATAATAAATAAATAATAATTAACCCCTAACCTTAAATAAAAATACTGTATATGAAATAAATTATGATTATTATGATTATTAATAATAATAATAATAATAATAATTTGTTTCATGTATTTTTTAAGGGTTAGGGGGTTAAGGTTAGGAGTTAATTATTTATGTTTTATTATGTAGTATTTATTTATGATAAATAATAACTACCCCCTAACGTTAAATAAAAATACTGTATATGAAATAAATTATTATTATGATTATTAATAATAATAATAATAATAATTTGTTTCATATATTTTTTAAGGGTTAGGGGGTTAAGGTTAGGAGTTAATTATTTTTTTATTATGTAGTATTTATTTATGATAAATAATAAATAAATAATAAATAAATAATAATTAACCCCTAACCTTAAATAAAAATACTGCATATGAAATACATTATGATTATTATGATTATTAATAATAATAATTTGTTTCATATATTTTTTAAGGGTTAGGGGGTTAAGGTTAGGAGTTAATTATTTATTTTTTATTATGTAGTATTTATTTATGATAAATAATAATTATCCCCTAACCATAAATAAAAATACTGTATATGAAATAAATTATGATTATTATTATTATGATTATTAATACTAATAATTTGTTTCATATATTTTTTAAGGGTTAGGGGGTTAAGGTTAGGAGTTAATTATTTATTTTTTATTATGTAGTATTTATTTATGATAAATAATAATTACCCCCTAACCTTAAATAAAAATACTGTATATGAAATAAATTACGATTATTATTAATAATAATAATAATAAAAAACACCCGAACAAAAAATACATTATTAATAATAATGCATTTGTGGGGGTTTTTTTGGCAAAAAAACGAAATGTAAACAGACTATATCATGTGCTGTTCGAACGTAAACCATTGATTGGAAATAGCAAATACTGCATTTGGCCATTAGATGGAGCTAAGTATCACAGGAATGTCCCACAATACCTAGCTCCATCCAGTGGCCATATGTGGTGTTTTCCATTTAAAGCCAAATAGTTTACATTCAAACAGCACAGCATTTTAATACGCATTTTGCGCAATTTTCTGCTTAAATGAAGAAATGTGGAAAAAAAAATTGTAATAATATATGAATAAATAAATGTAAAATAAATACACATAAAAATAATAAATAAATGAATAATAATTAACCCCAACCTTAAATAAAAATATATGGAATAAATTATGACTATTATTATGATGATAATTTTATTATTATTAATAATAATAATAATAATAATAATAACAAATCGCCATGTGAATTCTTTCATAAACCCCCCCCCCCCCCCCCCGTGTGTGTATGACTGAATTGACAATCATTTCTTACAATCATTTGTCTTTTCTGAAGATTCCCGATGAAGCGGCTTCGGAATATAAAACAAAGGCGGACGTAGTCACAGCCCGGATCCCGACGCGTCCAAAATCCTTCGGAAAGCCGGGTAGTTGTCTGGCGTGCGTCTTCAATATGCTGCCCTCCGGCTGAGACCTCCGGGAGGACCCTCCAATGGGGGCGGGGCTCATAGTCGCTTGTACAGAAATTAAAGTATTGTAACATTTTAATGGATATAAATGTAACATTTCTATATTAGGAAATATTAGGAAATGGACCCCTCCCCTTACCCCGCCCCCCACCAATTCTATAGGTAGACGGACTCTGGAGGGGATCTTCTGCTCCGCCCATGGCGTTAGTTGCACATAGTCAGCGACTTTTGCTGGATTTTCTCTTTGATCAATAAATGATTTGACGCGATGGCGTTCCCTGTTCTGTCTGATTTTTGCCGACGTTCGAAACCTCTGGGGAGAGTGCGGGTAAGAAGGGGGGTAGAGTCCACCATAGAGATGGTAACCACCAATGGAGAGGTCCCAAACCCATCTTCACACTCGTTCATAAAACGTGCTAAAAAAAATGCGTGCTGAGCAGGGGCGGACTGACAACTCATGGGGCCCCCGTGCAATAGGGGATCATGGGGCCCCTGTGTCCTTGCCCAAACTAAAAAAAGCCTATGAAAATGGTACCAGGGCCATCTCATGGGGCCCCCTACTGACCCCAGGCCCTCAGGCAGTGCCCGAGTTTCCAAATGGTCAGTCTGCCCCTGGTGCCAAGGTTGCGGCTCTGTTCATTGTTAATGCCGCCCCTAGTGTGCCAAGTAAGAAGTGCAGTTTGGTGTGCAGCTCAGGAGTGCTCAGGTTCCCCGCTCCACGCTCCTGGTTGTACTATGCCCCAGCAGGGGTGATGACACACATGGGAGGAGGACACCGAGTGCAGCGCTCCTTCACCCTCCCCTCTGGAGGATGTGCCACAATGGATCATTGGACATGTAGCTCTGGAGGGGCACTGCACTATAAAGGGAATGGGGGGGGGCTGTAGCCTTCGTCACCCAGGATTCCTGGTAATAAGTGGAGGAGGAGAAGAGAAGAGTGTTCCTGGGGTTTGAGCTGGAGGTTGGGGCAGAACAGTATGGGAACAAGAATGTGCAGACTTGTGGCCGGTGGGGGTCTGTGCCAACACCAGGGAGGCCGAGCCTGTGTAGAGACCAGGGTACAAGGACCGAGCCATTAAACGGTATCTTGGCTGGGTGGGGGTCAGAACAGTGCAGATCCGTAAGTGGATCACCTACGCCCGAGTGCTAGGACTGAGTCTTGAGAGGATTGGAGCCCTCTCCAGGTAAAATTGAACCGTTGGATAGTGGGACCGTTGTGACTGTCTCATTGGGATTGGTGAGAGGGCATGGCTTCCATTAACATATCACTGTCAACAGGGACTGACCTCATAGGGATTGGCCTTACCATCCGCATACAGACTGTATTTACTGTATGTGCACCGGAAAGACTGGGCCCCACCATTAGTCGGCTGAAGAAGCAAGAAGACTGCATAAGAGGTACTGTGAGGTTTTACAGTTTATGGGCACTGGCCTTACCAACCGCATACAGGCTTTTCTGGGACTGTATTTTCTGTAAGTGCACCGCCGTAAAGACTGGGCCCCACCGTTAGCCGGCTGAAGAAGCAAGAAGACTGCATAAGAGGTACAGTGAGGTTTTACAGTTTATGTTTTTCATCATTCAAATGGGTTAAAGTTCATGCTGCTTCTTTACTGGTGCTTCTGGTACTAGTTAGATATTTCCTAGTGCCACCGTGATCTGAACTACTGCCATAGGCAGGCTTTTCTGGGACTGTATTTACTGTGTGTGCACCACCGGAAAGACTGGGCCCCACCATTAATACTAGTTAGATTTAGCTTAGTGTCACCGTGATCTGAACTACTGCCATATCCTAGCTGTTACGCATGTCAGTGGACTCATTGCATTCAAACGAACTGAGGACCTGTCATAACAATCAACTCCTGCAGGGGTAGCACTACATGTGGGGGCTCGTCCGGGATGCCCCTGTTCTGCAAGCAAGCAACCGAGACAAGTTAGAGACAGTTAACATGGATCCCGCTGTCACAATCCAGTGGTGTGGGGAACAAAATGGTCGGTGGGAGTCAAGCATGGTGGCTGATATCTCCCGAGACACATGGACAGAAGAGCAGATCCACCAAACACTGACGGCACTAGTTCCTGACCAGCGAGTGTCCAAACCGAACAAGTTGCTTCCCACACCTATGGGCTCCTGGAGTGGAGAAGGGAAATTCCTGCCAGTTTCCAGGGGTGGTAGCCTACAGTTGAATAATGAAGTTCACACCCACTTGTTACAGAGGCCGATACAGAGAGTTCCAGCCAAACTACACCAGAGACCGAGGAAGACTTTTCTGGGCCTGTATTTACTGTGTGTGCACCACCGGAAAGACTGGGCCCCACCATTAATACTAGTTAGATTTAGCTTAGTGCCCCTGAGATCTGAACTACTGCCATATCCTAACTGTTACGCATGTCAGTGGACTCATTGCATTCAAATGAACAGAGGACCTGTCATAACAATCAGCTCCTGCAGGGGTAGCACTACATGTGGGGGCTCATCCGGGATGCCCCTGTTCTCCAAGCAAGCAACCGAGACAGTTAACATGGGTCCTGATGTCACAATCCAGTGGTGTGGGGAACAAAATGGTCGGTGGGAGTTGAGCGTAGTGGCTGATATCAAGACACATGGACAGAAGAGCAGATCCACCAAGCACTGACAACACTAGTTCCTGACCAGCGAGTGTCCAAACAGAACAAGTTGCTTCCCACACCTACCTGCTTCTGGAGCGGAGAAGGGGAATTCCTGTCGGTTTCCATGGCTGGTAGCCTACAGTTGAATAATGAAGTTCATGCACACTTGTTGCAGAGGCTGATACAGAGAGTTCCAGCCAAACTACACCAGAGACCGAGACAGACTTTTCTGGGACTGTATTTACAGTGTGTGCACCACTGGAAAGACTGGGCCCCACTGTTAATACTAGTTAGATTTAGCTTAGTGCCACTGAGATCTGAACTAGTGCCATATCCTAACTGTTACGCATGTCAGTGGACTCATTGCATTCAAACGGATTTATTGACCAATGTACAGAGGCGGCCCTCTAATTAGATCCCTAATGTCTCCATAAAGAGTACCTGTCAGAGGACTGGGATATCCAGAGGCAAAGAATTAATGATAGCCTGAGGAGACCAGCTGTTGTTTCTTGCTAATGGCACCCCAAATGCCACAAGCAGGAAGTACGAAGCTTAAAGCTGGCATTTATTTGCTGCTTGATCGCTAAAAAAGAGTGGGAAATTTGAGTGGAGAGTGGGGATCGTTGGCTCGCAACCTATACAGGTTTAACAGATCTCGCCACAAGCTCCACCAAAAGGTAAGTTTTAAATTAAGCCAACCATCTTTCTCCCCCCCTCTCTCTGCCCTCTCCCCCCCGCCCTCTTTCTCCCCCCCTCTCTCTGCCCTCTTTCTCCCCTCCCTCTCTCTCTGCCCTCTTTCTCCCCCTCTATCTCTCTTTCTCCCCCCCCTCCCGCCCTCTTCCCCCCCGCCCTCTTTCTCCCCCCTCTCTCTCTCCCTCCCCCCCCCTCTCTCTGCCCTCTTTCTCGACCCTCTGCCCTCTTTCTCCTCTCTCTCTCTCTCTCTCTTTCTCCCCCTCTCTCTGCCCTCTTTCTCCCTCCCCTCTCTCTCTGCCCTCTTCCCCCCCCTCTCTCTCGTTCTCCCCCCTCCCACCCTATTTCTCCCCCCTCTCTCTCTCCCTCTCTCTCCCCCCCCTCTCTCTGCCCTCTTTCTCGCCCCTCTGCCCTCTTCCCCCCCCCTCGCTCTCTCTATTTCTCCCACCCTCTCTCTGCCCTCTTTCTCCCCCTCTCTCTTTGCCCTCTTTCTCCCCCTCTCTCTCTCTATATATATTTCTCCCACACTCTCTCTGCCCTCTTTCTCCCCCCCTCTCTCTCCCTCTTTCTCCCCCTCTCTCTCTCTCCCTATTCCCCCCCCCCCCGCCCTCTTTCTCCCCACTCTCTCCCTCTTCCCCTCCTCTTTCTCCTCCCCTCTCTTTCTCTCTGTCCTCTCTCTCCCTCTCTCTCTCCCTCTTTCTCTCCCCTCTCTCTCTGCCCTCTTTCT
This sequence comes from Staurois parvus, assembly GCF_062004578.1. Classification (NCBI taxonomy): domain Eukaryota; kingdom Metazoa; phylum Chordata; class Amphibia; order Anura; family Ranidae; genus Staurois; species Staurois parvus. Next base: position 6,253 of record NW_028320640.1, read on the forward strand.
CCCTCTCTCTCTCCCTCTTTCTCTCCCCTCTCTCTCTGCCCTCTTTCTCCCCCCCTGCCCTCTTTCTCCCCCCCCTCTCTCTCTCTCTCCCTCCCTCTTCCCCCCCTCTCTCTGCCATCTTTCTCCCCCCCTGCCCTCTTTCTCCCCCCCCCTCTCTCTCTCTCTCTCTCTCTCTCTCTCCCTCTTCCCCCCCTCTCTCTGCCCTCTTTCTCCCCCCCCTCTCTCTGCCTTCTGTGATTAAATTGGTATTGCTGAATCTTGGCTTCATTCTTCGCATGACTGGGCCATTCATATTCCTGGCTATGTTCTCTTTCGGAGAGATGGGGGAAATAGGAAAGGTGGTGGTGTCTGTCTCTATGTGAGAAGTGATCTCAGAGCGAGTGTGAAAGAGGACCTAGTTGATGGAGAGTGTGATGGCTGAAGTATTATGGGTGGAACTGCACATGGGGGGCGTACTACAAAGGTCATCATTGGAGTTTGTTATAGGTCTCCCAATGTTAATGAGGAGGTGGAGACTCAGCTCCTTGCACAGATGGAAATGGCTGAAAGAGCTGGGACAGTGCTAATAATGGGGGATGGTAACTACCCAGAAATTCACTGGAGTAATGGTACTGCAGGAACAGTTAAAGGGCAAAAATTTATAAACCTACTACAGGACAATTTTATGCTACAGTTCATAGAGGCCCCAACTAGGAATGATGCTCTGCTGGACCTGGTCATCTCAGCTTATTACGAATGTCCATATAAAAGAACATCTGGGTAGCAGTGATCATAATATGCTTTCATCTATTGTTAGCTGAAAACAATGAGCACATACAGGAAAAATAAAAACACTCAACTGTAAGAGAGCTAATTTTCCATGGCAGAGAGCTGCTCTCCAAGACTTAGACTGGGAGGGAATATTGGCATCGATAAAAGAACATGTGGGTAGCAGTGACCATAACACAATTTCATTTATTGTTAGCTGTAAACAGCAAGTACATACAGGAAAAATAAAAATGCTCAACTTTAAGAGAGCTAATTTTCCAAGGCTGAGAGCTGCGCTCCAAGACTTAGACTGGGAGGGAATATTGGCATCGATGAACACAACACAGAAATGGGAGTTCTTCACAAACACTGTATGTGACCACACTGCAAAATATATTCCCATGGGCAACAAGTGTAGCCTCCCTGACGGTATTCCCGAGTATAGCTCAGGGCAAAGTTTCAGTACCAAAAGCGGTAACCCCCCGAGCTACACTCGGGCTTACCATGCGGCGCTGCTCCGGCATCTGTTCTTCACTTACCTTGTCCTGCGCTCCCGCGATGCCCCTCCTGCAGTGTCCCCGGCAATGTAATCCGGCCGATGTCAGCATCTGTCTTCTGAGTTCCATTCCCTGCGATGTTGGGACGTACGTGGGACGGAACTGGCAGGAAATTTGAAAATGAAAAAAAGTGACATTCACTAAATACACTAAAATCACATAGTATAACATTCCTGTATCCAACCATTTCACATACATTGTGTCCCGAGTGCTTTGTCCGGCGCCCTGCCTGCATTGTTACTGTTCTTTCTGCCTGGAAACTGAGAAACGTCCATGGCGTCCAAAAAGCGTCCCTTTAGGTCAGACGCGGTTTTAGACCGGCTAGAGAACAGCGATAGTAAATGAGAACCACTTGCAGAATTGAGTGATAATGATTGGTGGGGGAAATTCCTCATCAGACACTGAAAACGATTCTGCAACTGAGCTCAGCGATGTGCGAACTTGGCGCTCTATTTCACATTTCAGTGTTTTTGGTGATTATATTATTGAAATAAATTTATTATTATTATTATATTATTATTTTTTATGATTATTTATTATAATATAATTTATGATTTCGTGTTTCAAATTTTATCCTCCCCGGATTGTTTACTAGACTCTTGTCCGGACAGATTTCAGTGAGTTATTTCTAACAATTACAGGCCTACAATAAAAAAAAATACATATTTCCATGCAAAAAAATGTACCGCTTTCAGCACAGAAATACTGACATCATCAGACCGCCAGGGAGGTTAAAAAGCTAAAAATTAAACCTATGTGGCTTACGGCCAAAGTTACAAAAGCTATAGATAATAAGAAAAGAGCTTTTATTACATATAGAAATGAAGGAACGCGATCATCGATTACACATTACAAAGAATAGAACAGAATATGCAAAAAGGAAATAAAGGCGCAAAAACTGAAAACAAACGACAGATTGCAAAAGACAGCAGGACCAACCCCAAAAAATTCTTTCAATACATGAATAGTAGAAAGGTCCGGTCCGAGCATGTAGGCCCTTTACAAAAAAATCTAGAGGGGGGGGACAAAGAGAAGGCCAATGTATGAAATCCCTTCTTCAGCTCTGTGTATACAAAGGAGCATGGGGGGGCTCTTGTCCATAATGGGCGTGATACTGATATGAACTCCATGTATAATACATAAGGGGGGATATGATCTCCATGTATAATACATAAGGGGGGATATGATCTCCATGTATAATACATAAGGGGGGATATGATCTCCATGTATAATACATAAGGGGGATATGATCTCCATGTATAATACATAAGGGGGGATATGATCTCCATGTATAATACATAAGGGGGGATATGATCTCCATGTATAATACATAAGGGGGGATATGATCTCCATGTATAATACATAAGGGGGGATATGATCTCCATGTATAATACATAAGGGGGGATATGATCTCCATGTATAATACATAAGGGGGATATGATCTCCATGTATAATACATAAGGGGGGATATGATCTCCATGTATAATACATAAGGGGGGATATGATCTCCATGTATAATACATAAGGGGGGATATGATCTCCATGTATAATACATAAGGGGGGATATGATCTCCATGTATAATACATAAGGGGGATATGATCTCCATGTATAATACATAGGGGGGGGGTATGATCTCCATGTATAATACATAAGGGGGGATATGATCTCCTTGTATAATACATAAGGGGGGATATGATCTCCATGTATAATACATAAGGGGGATATGATCTCCATGTATAATACATAAGGGGGGGATATGATCTCCATGTATAATACATAAGGGGGGATATGATCTCCATGTATAATACATAAGGGGGGATATGATCTCCATGTATAATACATAAGGGGGATATGATCTCCATGTATAATACATAGGGGGGGGGTATGATCTCCATGTATAATACATAAGGGGGGATATGATCTCCTTGTATAATACATAAGGGGGGATATGATCTCCATGTATAATACATAAGGGGGATATGATCTCCATGTATAATACATAAGGGGGGATATGATCTCCATGTATAATACATAAGGGGGATATGATCTCCATGTATAATACATAGGGGGGGGGTATGATCTCCATGTATAATACATAAGGGGGGAATATGATCTCCTTGTATAATACATAAGGGGGGATATGATCTCCATGTATAATACATAAGGGGGATATGATCTCCATGTATAATACATAAGGGGGGATATGATCTCCATGTATAATACATAAGGGGGGATATGATCTCCATGTATAATACATAAGGGGGGATATGATCTCCTTGTATAATACATAAGGGGGGATATGATCTCCATGTATAATACATAAGGGGGATATGATCTCCATGTATAATACATAAGGGGGGGATATGATCTCCATGTATAATACATAATACATACCGCTCCAACCATGGCAGAACGACCACACTAAATGCCTCAAACGTCGCAGTCGCGCGCTAGAGAGACTATGGCGCAAAACCAGGTCCCCCCGTTCATTCTCCCTCTACAAATCTGCCTTCCTCACTTACACCTCCTCCCTCCATGCCGCCAAGCAGGCTTACTTCGTAAACCTGATTAACACCCTCTCCTCCTGCCCTCGCCGACTCTTCTCCACCTTCAACTCCCTGCTCTCCCCCCCCCCCTCCTCCACTCAGTACCTCACTCACCGCCCACGAAATTGCCACTCATTTCCATAACAAAATTGATGCAATCCGTCAGGACATAGTCAACTCGCAATCTACCTCCCCACCTAGCCTCCCCCCCCCTATCTCCCCCTCATCTCTTCCCTCCTCTGACCTCGCAACCGCACTGCCCCCCTCCACACCCAAGACCCCGCTTACCGTAACCCCACCAGCTCTGCACTCCTTCAGCCCCGCTACCACTGAGGAAGTCACCAGGGTCTTCTCAGAAGCCCGCCTCACTACCTGCCCCCTGGACCCTATCCCCTCTCGACTCCTCCAGTCACCCCCCTCTTCCCTCATCTGCTCCCTCACCCACATCTTCAATCTCTCCCTCTCTACCGGCGTATTCCCCTCCCCCCTAAAGCATGCGCACATCACCCCCATACTCAAAAAGCCCTCCCTGGACCCCTCTGACCCAAACAACCTCAGACCCATCTCCCTGCTGCCACTCACTTCCAAACTCCTGGAGCGCTTAGTCTACAACCGCCTAAGCGCCCACCTAACTGACAACAACCTCCTTGATCCACTACAGTCCGGCTTCCGTCCCCTACACTCCACTGAAACCGCCCTCCTCAAAATCACCAACGACCTACTAACCGCCAAAGCCAAAGGTGACTACTCTGTCCTCCTCCTCCTGGACCTCTCCGCGGCCTTCGACACAGTCCACCACCCCCTCCTCCTTAATAAACTACTCTCCCTTGGCATCAGAGACACCGCTCTCTCCTGGTTCTCCTCGTACCTATCCCGACGCTCCTTCAGTGTCACCTACAATGGTGCCACCTCCCCCTCACTCCCCCTCTCTGTTGGGGTCCCCCAGGGCTCTGTCCTTGGACCCCTTCTCTTCTCCATCTACACCTCCTCCTTGGGCAAACTCATACACTCCCACGGCTTCAACTACCACCTCTATGCTGATGACACTCAAATTTACCTCTCCACCCCTCACCTCACCTCCACTTTCTCCGCCCGCATCACTCACCTCCTAAACGACATCTCTGACTGGATGTCGCTCCATTTCCTCAAACTCAACCTCTCCAAAACCGAGCTTCTCGTTTTCCCTCCTGCCCGCGCCCCCCCCCCCATCCTATCCATCACTACTAACATCACCACCATCAATCCCGCCCCGCAAGCCAAAGTCCTTGGCGTCATTCTGGACTCTAACCTCTCCTTCCAACCTCATGTCAAATCGCTCACAAACACGTGCAGGCTCCACCTCCGCAATATCGCCAAAATACGCTCCTTCCTTACCCCAGACACCACTAAACTACTTGTGCACTCCCTGATTATCTCACGCCTTGACTACTGCAACTCCCTCCTCACCGGCCTACCCCAGTGCAGGCTCTCCCCGCTTCAGACCATCCTCAACTCAGCGGCTAGACTCATCCACCTCACCACCCGCTCCACCTCTGCCACCCCCCTCTGCCTCTCCCTCCACTGGCTCCCTATCGCCCAACGCATCAAATTCAAACTACTCACTCTGACCTACAAAGCCATTCACAACACTGCCCCTAACTACCTCACCAACCTGATTCCCAGGTACCACCCTACCCGTACCCTTCGCTCTTCACAGGACCTCCATCTATCTTGCTCCCTGGTCTCCTCCTCACACGCACGTCTGCAAGACTTCTCCAGGTCCTCCCCCATCCTCTGAAACTCACTACCCCAATCCATCAGACTGTCACCTTCCCTCCTCACCTTCAGGCGCTCCCTGAAAACCCACCTCTTCAGGGAAGCCTACCCCACCCTCACCTAACTGCTGCTCTCCTTCATTCCTCCTACCACTCCATCCCCCACAGCCACTTCCACCTGTACCTCTACCCCCTCCCTCCTAGATTGTAAGCTCGAAAGAGTAGGGCCCTATAACCCCTCGTGTGCTGTTTGTTGTTGCTGTAATGTTTCATGTATTGTCCCCCCTCTATTGTACAGCGCTGAGCAAACCCTTTGGCGCTATATAAACTCAATGTAATATAATAATACAATGTAATATAATAAGGGGGGATATGATCTCCATGTATAATACATAAGGGGGGGGGTATGATCACCATGTATAATACATAAGGGGGATATGATCTCCATGTATAATACTAGAGATGAGCGAAGTATTCAAAAATTCGATTCGACTGATTCGGCGAATTCGTAGAAAAAATTCGATTCGAGTCGAATATATTCGCTGTGAATTTAACTTAAAAAAGGGTGTTTCTAGGCTTCAGAGAGACTTAATATTAGTGCTGAACACTGCACCTTTAATTTAAATGCCCTTGGAGTCTGCTGGGGAAGAGAAATAATACTGTCAGGCAGTATGACATGCAGATGAGTGCCGTCGATCTTAGAATCACCGCACACTTCACTCATTTGGCCAGTCACGGGGCCAAAACCAGAGTGTGGAGCCACAGTGTGGCGGTGGAGGCAGCAGCAATGGGAGGCCATGCAGCACCCTATGACAAAAATGGAAACCACCAGCAGTGTGAGGAGACCTGAAAGTGGCACATGGCAGAGTGTGGCGATAGAGACAGCAGCAATGGGAGGCCGTACAGGGACCCATGACACACTCTGGACCTGGCAGCAGCATGAGGAGGCGGTACAGGGGCCCATGGCAGATTACGGGCCTGGCAGCAGCATGAGGAGTCGGTAGGGGGGCCCATGGCAGATTACAGGCCTGGCAGCAGCATTTGGAGTCGGTACGGGGGCCCATGACACACTCTGGACCTGGCAGCAGCATGAGGAGGCGGTACAGGGGCGCATGACAGATTACAAGCCTGGCAGCAGCAACTTGGACAGGAGGACGTTCAGTTTCTGCACCGTCTGGTGCGTGCTCGCAAACTGTTGTCTCTTGGAAACGGATTCCAAGAAAGACTGCTGACGGAATCCGTGAAGAGGAGTAGCAGGAGAAGGAGCATCTGAACGAGCGGAATATGCCAACAAGCGACAACAGGGGCCCATGACAGATTACGGGCCTGGCAGCAGCATGAGGAGTCGGTACGGGGGCCCATGGCAGATTAGGGGCCTGGCAGCAGCTATGGGAGGCCTGTAATCTGCCAGCACCCTATGACAAAAAATGGAACCCACCAGCAGTGTGAGGAGACCTGAAAGTGGCACATGGCAGAGTGTGGCGATGGAGACAGCAGCAATGGGAGGCCGTACAGGGACCCATGACACACTCTGGACCTGGCAGCAGCATGAGGAGGCGGTATATAGGGGCCCATGGCAGATTAGGGGCCTGGCAGCAGCTATGGGAGGCCCTTAATCTGCCAGCACCCTATGTCAAAAAAATTCTACACACCAGCAGTGTGAGGAGACCTGAAAGTGGCACATGGCAGAGTGTGGCGATGGAGACAGCAGCAATGGGAGGCCGTACAGGGACCCATGAGAGACTCTGGACTTGGCAGCAGCATGAGGAGGCGGTATAGGGGCCCATGGCAGATTAGGGGCCTGGCAGCAGCTATGGGAGGCCCGTAATCTGCCAGCACCCTATGACAAAAAATGGAACACACCAGCAGTGTGAGGAGACCTGAAAGTGGCACATGTTTGGGGCATGATTCATGGCGGATTTAGTCAGTTGTGTCAGGAACTGGTGGTTTGAAATCCAGACTAATCCACGCCTGATTCATTTTCACAAACGTCAGTCTCTCCACACTTTGGGTGGACAGTCGTGTCCTCCGCGGAGTTGCAATACCTCCTGCCGCACTAAACACGCGCTCCGATGCCACGCTACTGGCCGGGCATGACAGCCTTTCAAGGGCAAATTCAGCTAGTTGGGGCCAAAGGTCAAGTTTCGTTGCCCAGTAGTCAAGGGGATTGTCTACCTCGGTTGGCAGGGTGCTGTCCAAGTAGGCCTAAGCCTGTTGTTTGAGGTCCTGCTCCAGGTCCACCTGATGCTGCTGCTGCTGCTGCTGCTGCGGCTGGTTAGTAGTTTCCTCACTGCGCTGGTGAAGAAAGCTACTCATCATCGACTGCAGACTGAGGCAGCCGCTGCTGGTGGAGCTGCCACTGCTCCTACCACCCCACCCCTCCCCTGCTGCCATGGCAGCGGAACGCGAGCGCACAGGGCCCACAGTGTCTGAGGATGGACGTTGGCGCAGACAGGCAGAGACCAGCTGACTACATAGGTGGTTTTTATAGTACGTTATTTTGGCCTCCCTCTCAGCAGGTGTGAAAAAGGCCACCATTTTGGAACGGTAGCGAGGGTCCAACAAGGTGGACAGCCAAAAGTCATCCCTCTGTCTGATGGTTATTATTCGGCTGTCGCTATGCAAGCAACCGAGCATGCTATGGGCCATTTGTGCCAAGGAATGCGAGGGACTCCCTGCCTCCATCTCCACAGCATACTGCCACGGTGCGTCTGGGTCCTCTGTCTCCTCCTCCTCCTCCTCCTTTACCAGATGCTCCTGCTCCTCCACTCCTGTCCGCTGAGTGGAAAAACCACCCATTTCACTCAATAATTCCTGAGCACCAATGTCCTCCTCTACCTCCTCCTCTTCTTCCTGTCCTGCCCCCACAGGGGTCATGTGGCGTTGAGATCTGTGCGCCACGTCTACCGCACCCTGACCAGCCATTGTTAACAGCATTTGTTCCAGGACGTGCAACAGAGGAATGACGTCGTTCATCCCATAGTCCTGCCGACTCACGAATAGCGTGGCCTCCTCAAAGGGCCTGAGCAAGCGCAGGTGTCACGCATGAGCTGCCAATGGCTGACATCTAAGTTACACAGGGAATACCTTTATCCGCTTTTAACATCAGGAAATCTGTGATGGCCTTTTGCTGTTCGTAAAGGCGGTCTAACATATGTAGGGTTGAATTCCACCTTGTTGCAACGTCACAGCATGAGGAGTCGGTATAGGGGCCCATGGCAGATTAGGGGCCTGGCAGCAGCTATGGGAGGCCCGTAATCTGCCAGCACCCTATGTCAAAAAATTCTACACACCAGCAGTGTGTGAGGAGACCTGAAAGTGGCACATGGCAGAGTGTGGCGATGGAGACAGCAGCAATGGGAGGCCGTACAGGGACCCATGACAGACTCTGGACCTGGCAGCAGCATGAGGAGGCGGTATATAGGGGCCTATGGCAGATTAGGGGCCTGGCAGCAGCTATAGGAGGCCCATAATCTGCCAGCACCCTATGTCAAAAAAATTCTACACACCAGCAGTGTGAGGAGACCTGAAAGTGGCACATGGCATGAGAGACTCTGGACCTGGCAGCAGCATGAGGAAGCGGTATATAGGGGCCTATGGCAGATTAGGGGCCTGGCAGCAGCTATAGGAGGCCCATAATCTGCCAGCACCCTATGTCAAAAAATTCAACACACCAGCAGTGTGAGGAGACCTGAAAGTGGCACATGGCAGAGTGTGGCGATGGAGACAGCAGCAATGGGAGGCCGTACAGGGACCCATGACAGACTCTGGACCTGGCAGCAGCATGAGGAGGCGGTATATAGGGGCCTATGGCAGATTAGGGGCCTGGCAGCAGCTATGGGAGGCCCTTAATCTGCCAGCACCCTATGTCAAAAAATTCTACACACCAGCAGTGTGTGAGGAGACCTGAAAGTGGCACATGGCAGAGTGTGGCGATGGAGACAGCAGCAATGGGAGGCCGTACAGGGACCCATGACAGACTCTGGACCTGGCAGCAGCATGAGGAGGCGGTATATAGGGGCCTATGGCAGATTAGGGGCCTGGCAGCAGCTATGGGAGGCCCTTAATCTGCCAGCACCCTATGTCAAAAAATTCTACACACCAGCAGTGTGTGAGGAGACCTGAAAGTGGCACATGGCAGAGTGTGGCGATGGAGACAGCAGCAATGGGAGGCCGTACAGGGACCCATGACAGACTCTGGACCTGGCAGCAGCATGAGGAGGCGGTATATAGGGGCCCATGGCAGATTAGGGGCCTGGCAGCAGCTATGGGAGGCCCTTAATCTGCCAGCACCCTATGTCAAAAAATTCTACACACCAGCAGTGTGTGAGGAGACCTGAAAGTGGCACATGGCAGAGTGTGGCGATGGAGACAGCAGCAATGGGAGGCCGTACAGGGACCCATGACAGACTCTGGACCTGGCAGCAGCATGAGGAGGCGGTATATAGGGGCCCATGGCAGATTAGGGGCCTGGCAGCAGCTATGGGAGGCCCTTAATCTGCCAGCACCCTATGTCAAAAAATTCTACACACCAGCAGTGTGTGAGGAGACCTGAAAGTGGCACATGGCAGAGTGTGGCGATGGAGACAGCAGCAATGGGAGGCCGTACAGGGACCCATGACAGACTCTGGACCTGGCAGCAGCATGAGGAGGCGGTATATAGGGGCCTATGGCAGATTAGGGGCCTGGCAGCAGCTATAGGAGGCCCATAATCTGCCAGCACCCTATGTCAAAAAAATTCTACACACCAGCAGTGTGAGGAGACCTGAAAGTGGCACATGGCATGAGAGACTCTGGACCTGGCAGCAGCATGAGGAAGCGGTATATAGGGGCCTATGGCAGATTAGGGGCCTGGCAGCAGCTATAGGAGGCCCATAATCTGCCAACACCCTATGTCAAAAAATTCTACACACCAGCAGTGTGTGAGGAGACCTGAAAGTGGCACATGGCAGAGTGTGGCGATGGAGACAGCAGCAATGGGAGGCCGTACAGGGACCCATGACAGACTCTGGACCTGGCAGCAGCATGAGGAGGCAGTATATAGGGGCCTATGGCAGATTAGGGGCCTGGCAGCAGCTATGGGAGGCCCTTAATCTGCCAGCACCCTATGTCAAAAAATTCTACACACCAGCAGTGTGTGAGGAGACCTGAAAGTGGCACATGGCAGAGTGTGGCGATGGAGACAGCAGCAATGGGAGGCCGTACAGGGACCCATGACAGACTCTGGACCTGGCAGCAGCATGAGGAGGCGGTATATAGGGGCCTATGGCAGATTAGGGGCCTGGCAGCAGCTATGGGAGGCCCTTAATCTGCCAGCACCCTATGTCAAAAAATTCTACACACCAGCAGTGTGAGGAGACCTGAAAGTGGCACATGGCAGAGTGTGGCGATGGAGACAGCAGCAATGGGAGGCCGTACAGGGACCCATGACAGACTCTGGACCTGGCAGCAGCATGAGGAGGCGGTATATAGGGGCCCATGGCAGATTAGGGGCCTGGCAGCAGCTATGGGAGGCCCTTAATCTGCCAGCACCCTATGTCAAAAAATTCTACACACCAGCAGTGTGTGAGGAGACCTGAAAGTGGCACATGGCAGAGTGTGGCGATGGAGACAGCAGCAATGGGAGGCCGTACAGGGACCCATGACAGACTCTGGACCTGGCAGCAGCATGAGGAGGCGGTATATAGGGGCCCATGGCAGATTAGGGGCCTGGCAGCAGCTATGGGAGGCCCTTAATCTGCCAGCACCCTATGTCAAAAAATTCTACACACCAGCAGTGTGAGGAGACCTGAAAGTGGCACATGGCAGAGTGTGGCGATGGAGACAGCAGCAATGGGAGGCCGTACAGGGACCCATGACAGACTCTGGACCTGGCAGCAGCATGAGGAGGCGGTATATAGGGGCCCATGGCAGATTAGGGGCCTGGCAGCAGCTATGGGAGGCCCTTAATCTGCCAGCACCCTATGTCAAAAAATTCTACACACCAGCAGTGTGTGAGGAGACCTGAAAGTGGCACATGGCAGAGTGTGGCGATGGAGACAGCAGCAATGGGAGGCCGTACAGGGACCCATGACAGACTCTGGACCTGGCAGCAGCATGAGGTGGCGGTATATAGGGGCCTATGGCAGATTAGGGGCCTGGCAGCAGCTATGGGAGGCCCTTAATCTGCCAGCACCCTATGTCAAAAAATTCTACACACCAGCAGTGTGTGAGGAGACCTGAAAGTGGCACATGGCAGAGTGTGGCGATGGAGACAGCAGCAATGGGAGGCCGTACAGGGACCCATGACAGACTCTGGACCTGGCAGCAGCATGAGGAAGCGGTATATAGGGGCCTATGGCAGATTAGGGGCCTGGCAGCAGCTATAGGAGGCCCATAATCTGCCAGCACCCTATGTCAAAAAATTCAACACACCAGCAGTGTGAGGAGACCTGAAAGTGGCACATGGCAGAGTGTGGCGATGGAGACAGCAGCAATGGGAGGCCGTACAGGGACCCATGACAGACTCTGGACCTGGCAGCAGCATGAGGAGGCGGTATATAGGGGCCTATGGCAGATTAGGGGCCTGGCAGCAGCTATGGGAGGCCCTTAATCTGCCAGCACCCTATGTCAAAAAATTCTACACACCAGCAGTGTGTGAGGAGACCTGAAAGTGGCACATGGCAGAGTGTGGCGATGGAGACAGCAGCAATGGGAGGCCGTACAGGGACCCATGACAGACTCTGGACCTGGCAGCAGCATGAGGAGGCGGTATATAGGGGCCTATGGCAGATTAGGGGCCTGGCAGCAGCTATGGGAGGCCCTTAATCTGCCAGCACCCTATGTCAAAAAATTCTACACACCAGCAGTGTGTGAGGAGACCTGAAAGTGGCACATGGCAGAGTGTGGCGATGGAGACAGCAGCAATGGGAGGCCGTACAGGGACCCATGACAGACTCTGGACCTGGCAGCAGCATGAGGAGGCGGTATATAGGGGCCTATGGCAGATTAGGGGCCTGGCAGCAGCTATGGGAGGCCCTTAATCTGCCAGCACCCTATGTCAAAAAATTCTACACACCAGCAGTGTGAGGAGACCTGAAAGTGGCACATGGCAGAGTGTGGCGATGGAGACAGCAGCAATGGGAGGCCGTACAGGGACCCATGACAGACTCTGGACCTGGCAGCAGCATGAGGAGGCGGTATATAGGGGCCTATGGCAGATTAGGGGCCTGGCAGCAGCTATGGGAGGCCCTTAATCTGCCAGCACCCTATGTCAAAAAATTCTACACACCAGCAGTGTGTGAGGAGACCTGAAAGTGGCACATGGCAGAGTGTGGCGATGGAGACAGCAGCAATGGGAGGCCGTACAGGGACCCATGACAGACTCTGGACCTGGCAGCAGCATGAGGAAGCGGTATATAGGGGCCTATGGCAGATTAGGGGCCTGGCAGCAGCTATAGGAGGCCCATAATCTGCCAGCACCCTATGTCAAAAAATTCTACACACCAGCAGTGTGTGAGGAGACCTGAAAGTGGCACATGGCAGAGTGTGGCGATGGAGACAGCAGCAATGGGAGGCCGTACAGGGACCCATGACAGACTCTGGACCTGGCAGCAGCATGAGGAGGCGGTATATAGGGGCCTATGGCAGATTAGGGGCCTGGCAGCAGCTATGGGAGGCCCTTAATCTGCCAGCACCCTATGTCAAAAAATTCTACACACCAGCAGTGTGAGGAGACCTGAAAGTGGCACATGGCAGAGTGTGGCGATGGAGACAGCAGCAATAGGAGGCCGTACAGGGACCCATGACAGACTCTGGACCTGGCAGCAGCATGAGGAGGCGGTATATAGGGGCCCATGGCAGATTAGGGGCCTGGCAGCAGCTATGGGAGGCCCTTAATCTGCCAGCACCCTATGTCAAAAAATTCTACACACCAGCAGTGTGTGAGGAGACCTGAAAGTGGCACATGGCAGAGTGTGGCGATGGAGACAGCAGCAATGGGAGGCCGTACAGGGACCCATGACAGACTCTGGACCTGGCAGCAGCATGAGGAGGCGGTATATAGGGGCCCATGGCAGATTAGGGGCCTGGCAGCAGCTATGGGAGGCCCTTAATCTGCCAGCACCCTATGTCAAAAAATTCTACACACCAGCAGTGTGTGAGGAGACCTGAAAGTGGCACATGGCAGAGTGTGGCGATGGAGACAGCAGCAATGGGAGGCCGTACAGGGACCCATGACAGACTCTGGACCTGGCAGCAGCATGAGGAGGCGGTATATAGGGGCCTATGGCAGATTAGGGGCCTGGCAGCAGCTATGGGAGGCCCATAATCTGCCAGCACCCTATGTCAAAAAATTCTACACACCAGCAGTGTGAGGAGACCTGAAAGTGGCACATGGCATGAGATACTCTGGACCTGGCAGCAGCATGAGGAAGCGGTATATAGGGGCCTATGGCAGATTAGGGGCCTGGCAGCAGCTATAGGAGGCCCATAATCTGCCAGCACCCTATGTCAAAAAATTCAACACACCAGCAGTGTGAGGAGACCTGAAAGTGGCACATGGCAGAGTGTGGCGATGGAGACAGCAGCAATGGGAGGCCGTACAGGGACCCATGACAGACTCTGGACCTGGCAGCAGCATGAGGAGGCGGTATATAGGGGCCTATGGCAGATTAGGGGCCTGGCAGCAGCTATGGGAGGCCCTTAATCTGCCAGCACCCTATGTCAAAAAATTCTACACACCAGCAGTGTGAGGAGACCTGAAAGTGGCACATGGCATGAGAGACTCTGGACCTGGCAGCAGCATGAGGAAGCGGTATATAGGGGCCCATGGCAGATTAGGGGCCTGGCAGCAGCTATAGGAGGCCCATAATCTGCCAGCACCCTATGTCAAAAAATTCTACACACCAGCAGTGTGTGAGGAGACCTCAAAGTGGCACATGTTTGAGGCATGATTCATGGCGGATTTAGTCAGTTGTGTCAGGAACTGGTGGTTTGAAATTCAGACTAATCCACGCCTGATTCATTTTCACAAACGTCAGTCTCTCCACACTTTGGGTGGACAGTCGTGTCCTCCGCGGAGTTACAATACCTCCTGCCGCACTAAACACGCGCTCCGATGCCACGCTACTGGCTGGGCATGACAGCTTTTCAAGGGCAAATTCAGCTAGTTGGGGCCAAAGGTCAAGTTTCGTTGCCCAGTAGTCAAGGGGATTGTCTACCTCGGTTGGCAGGGTGCTGTCCAAGTAGGCCCAAGCCTGTTGTTTGAGGTCCTGCTCCAGGTCCACCTGATGCTGCTGCTGCTGCTGCGGCTGGTTAGTAGTTTCCTCACTGCGCTGGTGAAGAAAGCTACTCATCATCGACTGCAGACTGAGGCAGCTGCTGCTGGTGGAGCTGCCACTGCTCCTACCACCCCACCCCTCCCCTGCTGCCATGGCAGCGGAACGCGAGCGCACAGGGCCCACAGTGTCTGAGGATGGACGTTGGCGCACAAAGGCAGAGACCAACTGACTACATAGGTGGTTTTTATAGTACGTTATTTTGGCCTCCCTCTCAGCAGGTGTGAAAAAGGCCACCATTTTTGAACGGTAGCGAGGGTCCAACAAGGTGGACAGCCAAAAGTCATCCCTCTGTCTGATGGTTATTATTCGGCTGTCGCTACGCAAGCAACCGAGCATGCTATGGGCCATTTGTGCCAAGGAATGCGAGGGACTCCCTGCCTCCATCTCCACAGCATACTGCCACGGTGCATCTGGGTCTTCTGTCTCCTCCTCCTCCTCCTCCTCTACCAGATGCTCCTGCTCCTCCACTCCTGTCCGCTGAGTGGAAAAACCACCCATTTCACTCAATAATTCCTGAGCACAAATGTCCTCCTCTACCTCCTCCTCTTCTTCCTGTCCTGCCCCCACAGGGGTCATGTGGCGTTGAGATCTGTGCGCCACGTCTACCGCACCCTGACCAGCCATTGTTAACAGCATTTGTTCAAGGACGTGCAACAGAGGAATGACGTCGTTCATCCCATAGTCCTGCCGACTCACGAATAGCGTGGCCTCCTCAAAGGGCCTGAGCAAGCGGCAGGTGTCACGCATGAGCTGCCAATGGCTGACATCTAAGTTACACAGGGGAGTACCTTTATCCGCTTGTAACATCAGGAAATCGGTGATGGCCTTTCGCTGTTCGTAAAGGCGGTCTAACATGTGTAGGGTTGAATTCCACCTTGTTGCAACGTCGCAGATCAGGCGATGCTGTGGAATTCCGTTCTGCCGCTGCAGCTCAAGGAGGGTGTGCTTTGCGGTGTAGGAATGGCTGAAATGCATGCAAAGTTTACGTGACATTTTAAGGATGTCTTGCAGTGGGATGGTGGATTTTAAGAACCGCTTGACAACCAGATTGAACACGTGAGCCATGCATGGCGCATGGCACAACCTTCCTTGACGCAGAGCAGACACCATGTTCTTTCCGTTGTCGGTCAACATGGTTCCGATTTTCAGTTTGCGCGGAGACAGCCATCTGTCGATTTCTCTGTTCATTACACTGAGAAGTTCCTCCCCTGTGTGACTACGTTCGCCAAGGCATACCAGGTGCAGAACAGCGTGACACCGTTGCGCCCTGCACATGTGATATGCCGGTCGGGTAATGGGACTTGGCACGGGGGTGGCGGCTGAGGACACGGCGGAAGAAGAGGTGGTAGAGGCGGACATCTTTGCCGGACCAAGGACGTGCAAACGTGGAGGCAAAAGCGGCGTGACCTGTCCAAGTTGCTGGTGCGGCTGTGACGGCACCACGTTCACCCAGTGGGCCGTAAATGACATGTACTGTCCCTGACCGTAGTTACAGCTCCACACGTCGGCGCTGCCGTGCACTTTGGCAGAGACCGACATGCTCAAAGACTGGCCCACCATGTCTTCTACATGTGAATGCAGGGCTGGCACTGCCTTTTTGGCGAAGAAATGACGGCTTGGCACTCTCCACCGCGGCGCGGCACAAGCCATCATTTCTCTGAAAGGTGCTGAGTCCACCACTTGGAAAGGGAGGGACTGCAGCACCAGCAACTTGGACAGGAGGACGTTCAGCTTTTGCACCGTCGGGTGCGTGCTCGCAAACTGTTGTCTCTTCGAAACGGATTCCAAGAAAGACTGCTGACGGAATCCGTGAAGAGGAGTAGCAGGAGAAGGAGCATCTGAACGAGCGGAAGATGCCAACGAGCGACAACTCCCCTCAGCAGAGGTGTTGGAGCCTTGACTGGCTGATGGAGGGCGATTGACGTCGGGTGACGGAACAAGTAACGGAGCGGGTGATGGAGCGGGGGCTGGGGCGGGCAGAACCGCCGTATCTTTATCACGGTTTTCCCAGGCCACCAAATGGCGACGCTGCATATGCTGCCGCAACGCTGTAGTCCCAACATGGGCCCCCTGGCCACGCTTGACTTTCTGGCCACATAGTCGACATACGGCTACGTTTACTTCCTCGGGCGGCTTGACGAAAAATTGCCACACCGCCGAGTAGGAAACTTTGCCCCCGATACTCCTCACTGGCTGACTGCTGCTTCCTCCGTGCGCACCGGCACCACTACTGGCCGTGGTGGTAGGCTACAGTGGAGCTGGTGCTCTACTCCGTGGACGTTTGGCTCCACTGACACTGCTGCGACCCTGCTGCTGTCTCCTGGGCAACCCACCGACTGTTTTGCTCGCTGCCAAGCTGCCACCCTCTTCTCCTGATGATGCGGAAGAAATTGCCTGATGACGACGAGGCTGCCAAGTGCGATCAACCTCCTCATCATCAAGTAGGGTCTCCGCCTCACTACTAGCCCCCTCGGCTGCGTCTGGGTCAGGAGACAGACCTGTCTCTAGACCGGCTACCGAGCCACTCTCCTCGCCACTACTTCTTCGCCTGGCTGCTGAAAAGGCGGATGTCTCCCCCCGTTCCTGACCGCCCTCTGTTAGCTCTTCCTCACTGTACAGTGGGGCTGAGCCCACAGCATGCGATACTTCGCTTGGTGAGGGAACACCAAAGGACAGGGGCAGGTAGAGGACACGTGATTTCAGTGGGCTTGGTCCCGGGCCATGCCAACTAACGGTTGTGTCTGACGTACCCACCGACCGTTGGCTGTAGGTGTCAGAGGTGACCTGGGAAGAGGAAGACGACCGAGCCAACCAATCGACGACGGCAGGGTTGTCGGTGGAGACACGACCGCTGGATGACACCGGGAGCACTGGCCTCTGGCTGCGAATAGTGCTGCCTCGACCCCTTCCTCTGCTGCCACGTCTGCTCGCTCCTAAAACATTGCCTCCTCTGCCACTCCTCTGCATGTTGTCTGACATACTCTTTAATTAAACGATTATGTGTCCCTGAGTAACAATTCTGTGTCCCTGAGTAACAATTCTGTGTCTGTGCGAGTAATAATTCTGTGGCCCTAAGTAACAGTTCTGTGGCCCTCAGTAACAATTCTGTGTCCCTGATTAACGTTTCTGTGGCCCCAAGTAACAGTTCTGTGGCCCTCAGTAACAATTCTGTGTCTGTGCGAGTAACAATTCTGTGTCTGTGCGAGAAACAATTCTGTGGCCCTAAGTAAAGTTTCTGTGGCCCTAAGTAACAATTCTCTGGCACTCAGTAACAATTCTGTCTGTCCCTGAGTAACAATTCTCTGGCACTCAGTAACAATTCTGTCTGTCCCTGAGTAAAAATTCTGTGGCCCTAAGTAAATTTTCTGGGGCCCTGAGTAACAATTATCTGGCACTCCGTAACAATTCTGTCTGTCCCTGAGTAACAATTCTCTGGCACTCAGTAACAATTCTGTCTGTCCCTGAGTAAAAATTCTCTGGCCCTAAGTAAAGTTTCTGTGGCCCTGAGTAACAATTCTCTGGCACTCCGTAACAATTCTGTCTGTCCCTGAGTAACAATTCTCTGGCACTCAGTAACAATTCTGTCTGTCCCTGAGTAAAAATTCTGTGGCCCTAATTAAAGTTTCTGTGGCCCTAAGTAACAATTCTCTGGCACTCAGTAACAATTCTGTCTGTCCCTGAGTAACAATTCTCTGGCACTCGGTAACAATTCTGTCTGTCCCTGAGTAACAATTCTCTGGCACTCAGTAACAATTCTGTCTGTCCCTGAGTAACAATTCTGTGGCCCTAATTAAAGTTTCTGTGGCCCTAAGTAACAATTCTCTGGCACTCAGTAACAATTCTGTCTGTCCCTGAGTAACAATTCTCTGGCACTCCGTAACAATTCTGTCTGTCCCTGAGTAACAATTCTCTGGCACTCAGTAACAATTCTGTCTGTCCCTGAGTAAAAATTCTGTGGCCCTAAGTAAAGTTTCTGTGGCCCTGAGTAACAATTCTCTGGCACTCCGTAACAATTCTGTCTGTCCCTGAGTAACAATTCTCTGGCACTCAGTAACAATTCTGTCTGTCCCTGAGTAAAAATTCTGTGGCCCTAATTAAAGTTTCTGTGGCCCTAAGTAACAATTCTCTGGCACTCAGTAACAATTCTGTCTGTCCCTGAGTAACAATTCTCTGGCACTCAGTAACAATTCTGTCTGTCCCTGAGTAAAAATTCTGTGGCCCTAATTAAAGTTTCTGTGGCCCTAAGTAACAATTCTCTGGCACTCAGTAACAATTCTGTCTGTCCCTGAGTAACAATTCTCTGGCACTCGGTAACAATTCTGTCTGTCCCTGAGTAACAATTCTCTGGCACTCAGTAACAATTCTGTCTGTCCCTGAGTAAAAATTCTGTGGCCCTAATTAAAGTTTCTGTGGCCCTAAGTAACAATTCTCTGGCACTCATTAACAATTCTGTCTGTCCCTGAGTAACAATTCTCTGGCACTCGGTAACAATTCTGTCTGTCCCTGAGTAACAATTCTCTGGCACTCAGTAACAATTCTGTCTGTCCCTGAGTAAAAATTCTGTGGCCCTAATTAAAGTTTCTGTGGCCCTAAGTAACAATTCTCTGGCACTCAGTAACAATTCTGTCTGTCCCTGAGTAACAATTCTCTGGCACTCCGTAACAATTCTGTCTGTCCCTGAGTAACAATTCTCTGGCACTCCGTAACAATTCTGTCTGTCCCTGAGTATGAATTCTGTGGCCCTAACTAGCGTTTCTTTGTCCCTAAGTAACAGTTCTGTGGCCCTCAGTAACAGTTCTGTGTCTGTGCGAGTAACAATTCTGTGTCTGTGCGAGTAACAATTCTGTGGCCCTAAGTAACAGTTCTGTGGCCTTCAGTAACAATTCTGTGTCTGTGCGAGTAACAATTCTGTGTCTGTGCGAGTAACAATTCTGTGGCCCTAAGTAAAGTTTCTGTGGCCCTAAGTAACAATTCTCTGGCACTCAGTAACAATTCTGTCTGTCCCTGAGTAACAATTCTCTGGCACTCAGTAACAATTCTGTCTGTCCCTGAGTAAAAATTCTGTGGCCCTAAGTAAAGTTTCTGTGGCCCTGAGTAACAATTCTCTGGCACTCAGTAACAATTCTGTCTGTCCCTGAGTAACAATTCTCTGGCACTCAGTAACAATTCTGTCTGTCCCTGAGTAAAAATTCTGTGGCCCTAATTAAAGTTTCTGTGGCCCTAAGTAACAATTCTCTGGCACTCAGTAACAATTCTGTCTGTCCCTGAGTAACAATTCTCTGGCACTCCGTAACAATTCTGTCTGTCCCTGAGTAACAATTCTCTGGCACTCAGTAACAATTCTGTCTGTCCCTGAGTAAAAATTCTGTGGCCCTAATTAAAGTTTCTGTGGCCCTAAGTAACAATTCTCTGGCACTCAGTAACAATTCTGTCTGTCCCTGAGTAACAATTCTCTGGCACTCAGTAACAATTCTGTCTGTCCCTGAGTAAAAATTCTGTGACCCTAAGTAAAGTTTCTGGGGCCCTGAGTAACAATTATCTGGCACTCAGTAACAATTCTGTCTGTCCCTGAGTAACAATTCTCTGGCACTCAGTAACAATTCTGTCTGTCCCTGAGTAACAATTCTCTGGCACTCAGTAACAATTCTGTCTGTCCCTGAGTAAAAATTCTGTGGCCCTAAGTAAAGTTTCTGTGGCCCTGAGTAACAATTCTCTGGCACTCCGTAACAATTCTGTCTGTCCCTGAGTAACAATTCTCTGGCACTCAGTAACAATTCTGTCTGTCCCTGAGTAAAAATTCTGTGGCCCTAATTAAAGTTTCTGTGGCCCTAAGTAACAATTCTCTGGCACTCAGTAACAATTCTGTCTGTCCCTGAGTAACAATTCTCTGGCACTCAGTAACAATTCTGTCTGTCCCTGAGTAAAAATTCTGTGGCCCTAATTAAAGTTTCTGTGGCCCTAAGTAACAATTCTCTGGCACTCAGTAACAATTCTGTCTGTCCCTGAGTAACAATTCTCTGGCACTCGGTAACAATTCTGTCTGTCCCTGAGTAACAATTCTCTGGCACTCAGTAACAATTCTGTCTGTCCCTGAGTAAAAATTCTGTGGCCCTAATTAAAGTTTCTGTGGCTCTAAGTAACAATTCTCTGGCACTCATTAACAATTCTGTCTGTCCCTGAGTAACAATTCTCTGGCACTCGGTAACAATTCTGTCTGTCCCTGAGTAACAATTCTCTGGCACTCAGTAACAATTCTGTCTGTCCCTGAGTAAAAATTCTGTGGCCCTAATTAAAGTTTCTGTGGCCCTAAGTAACAATTCTCTGGCACTCAGTAACAATTCTGTCTGTCCCTGAGTAACAATTCTCTGGCACTCAGTAACAATTCTGTCTGTCCCTGAGTAAAAATTCTGTGGCCCTAATTAAAGTTTCTGTGGCCCTAAGTAACAATTCTCTGGCACTCAGTAACAATTCTGTCTGTCCCTGAGTAACAATTCTCTGGCACTCCGTAACAATTCTGTCTGTCCCTGAGTATGAATTCTGTGGCCCTAACTAGCGTTTCTTTGTCCCTAAGTAACAGTTCTGTGGCCCTCAGTAACAGTTCTGTGTCTGTGCGAGTAACAATTCTGTGTCTGTGCGAGTAACAATTCTGTGGCCCTAAGTAACAGTTCTGTGGCCTTCAGTAACAATTCTGTGTCTGTGCGAGTAACAATTCTGTGTCTGTGCGAGTAACAATTCTGTGGCCCTAAGTAAAGTTTCTGTGGCCCTAAGTAACAATTCTCTGGCACTCAGTAACAATTCTGTCTGTCCCTGAGTAACAATTCTCTGGCACTCAGTAACAATTCTGTCTGTCCCTGAGTAAAAATTCTGTGGCCCTAAGTAAAGTTTCTGTGGCCCTGAGTAACAATTCTCTGGCACTCAGTAACAATTCTGTCTGTCCCTGAGTAACAATTCTCTGGCACTCAGTAACAATTCTGTCTGTCCCTGAGTAAAAATTCTGTGGCCCTAATTAAAGTTTCTGTGGCCCTAAGTAACAATTCTCTGGCACTCAGTAACAATTCTGTCTGTCCCTGAGTAACAATTCTCTGGCACTCAGTAACAATTCTGTCTGTCCCTGAGTAACAATTCTGTGGCCCTAATAACGTTTCTGTGGCCCTAAGTAACAATTCTCTGGCACTGAGTAACAATTCTGTCTGTCCCTGATTATGAATTCTGTGGCCCTAACTAGCGTTTCTTTGTCCCTAAAAAACGATTCTGTGGCCCTCATTAACAAGTCTGTGTCCCTGAGTAATGGTTCTCTGTCCCTAAGTAACTTTTCTCTGTCCCCAATTATCGTTTCTGTGGCCCTAACTCTGTCCCTGTCCCTAATACAGAGCGGTCTGCCTCTGTTCAATAACTGCAGGCAAATGAAGAATTCCAAAATGGCCGCTATTTATAGCTCGACCATTACACAGTGCTGGCTGGCTGGCTGCTGATAGGCTGATGCGATCACATGTAGTTGAGGCATGCATTATGGGTCAGCGCGCCTTGTCTGCGCGCCTTCCCAGACATCCCCGCTCCGTCGCCGCACATGTCAGCCGCCATTTTCGGAAAAATTTCGATTCGCGCGTCCGAATTAGGCTATTTTTCGGATTCGGCACGAATCGAAATTTTTCCGATATTCGACTCGAATTCCACTTCGGATACTTCGATTCGCTCATCTCTATATAATACATAAGGGGGGATATGATCTCCATGTATAATACATAAGGGGGGGATATGAGCTCCTTGTATAATACATAAGGGGGGGATATGATCTCCATGTATAATACATAAGGGGGGGATATGATCTCCATGTATAATACATAAGGGGGGATATGATCTCCATGTATAATACATAAGGGGGGATATGATCTCCATGTATAATACATAAGGGGGGGATATGATCTCCATGTATAATACATAAGGGGGGATATGATCTCCATGTATAATACATAAGGGGGATATGATCTCCATGTATAATACATAAGGGGGGATATGATCTCCATGTATAATACATAAGGGGGGATATGATCTCCATGTATAATACATAAGGGGGGGTATGATCTCCATGTATAATACATAAGGGGGATATGATCTCCATGTATAATACATAAGGGGGGATATGATCTCCATGTATAATACATAAGGGGGGATATGATCTCCATGTATAATACATAAGGGGGGGTATGATCTCCATGTATAATACATAAGGGGGATATGATCTCCATGTATAATACATAAGGGGGGATATGATCTCCATGTATAATACATAAGGGGGGATATGATCTCCATGTATAATACATAAGGGGGGATATGATCTCCATGTATAATACATAAGGGGGGGATATGATCTCCATGTATAATACATAAGGGGGGATATGATCTCCATGTATAATACATAAGGGGGGGGATATGATCTCCATGTATAATACATAAGGGGGGGGATATGATCTCCATGTATAATACATAAGGGGGGATATGATCTCCATGTATAATACATAAGGGGGAATGTGATCTCCATGTATAATACATAAGGGGGGGGGGATATGATCTCCATGTATAATACATAAGGGGGAATATGATCTCCATGTATAATACATAAGGGGGATATGATCTCCATGTATGATACATAAGGGGGGATATGATCTCCATGTATAATACATAAGGGGGGGATATGATCTCCATGTATAATAAATAAGGGGGATATGATCTCCATGTATGATACATAAGGGGGGATATGATCTCCATGTATGATACATAAGGGGGGATATGATCTGCATGTATAATACATAAGGGGGATATGATCTCCATGTATAATACATAAGGGGGATATGATCTCCATGTATAATACATAAGGGGGGATATGATCTCCATGTATAATACATAAGGGGGATATGATCTCCATGTATAATACATAAGGGGGGATATGATCTCCATGTATAATACATAAGGGGGGATATGATCTGAATGTATAATACATAAGGGGGGGATATGATCTCCATGTATAATACATAAGGGGGATATGATCTCCATGTATAATAAATAAGGGGGATATGATCTCCATGTATAATACATAAGGGGGGGGGGGGGGTATGATCTCCATGTATAATACATAAGGGGGGATATGATCTCCATGTATAATACATAAGGGGGATATGATCTCCATGTATAATACATAAGGGGGGATATGATCTCCATGTATAATACATAAGGGGGGATATGATCTCCATGTATAATACATAAGGGGGGATATGATCTGAATGTATAATACATAAGGGGGGGATATGATCTCCATGTATAATACATAAGGGGGATATGATCTCCATGTATAATAAATAAGGGGGATATGATCTCCATGTATAATACATAAGGGGGGGATATGATCTCCATGTATAATACATAAGGGGGGATATGATCTCCATGTATGATACATAAGAAGGGATATGATCTCCATGTATAATACATAAGGGGGGATATGATCTCCATGTATAATACATAAGGGGGGATATGATCTCCATGTATAATACATAAGGGGGGGGATATGATCTCCATGTATAATACATAAGGGGGATATGATCTCCATGTATAATACATAAGGGGGGATATGATCTCCATGTATAATACATAAGGGGGGATATGATCTCCGTGTATAATACATAAGGGGGGGGATGTGATCTCCATGTATAATACATAAGGGGGGATATGATCTCCATGTATAAAAATAAGGGGGGGATGTAATCTCCATGTATAATACATAAGGGGGGGGATATGATCTCCATGTATAATACATAAGGGGGGGGATATGATCTCCATGTATAATACATAAGGGGGGATATGATCTCCATGTATAATACATAAGGGGAGATATGATCTCCATGTATAATACATAAGGGGGGGGATGTGATCTCCATGTATAATACATAAGGGGGGATATGATCTCCATGTATAATACATAAGGGGGATATGATCTCCATGTATAATACATAGGGGGGGGGTATTATCTCCATGTATAATACATAAGGGGGGATATGATCTCCTTGTATAATACATAAGGAGGGGATATGACATTCATGTATAATACATAAGTGGGATGTGATCTCCATGTATAATACATAAGGGGGGATATGATCACCATGTATAATACATAAGGGGGGATATGATCACCATGTATAATACATAAGGGGGGATATGATCTCCATGTATAATACATAAGGGGGATATGATCTCCATGTATAATACATAAGGGGGGATATGATCTCCATGTATAATACATAAGGGGGGATATGATCTCCATGTATAATACATAAGGGGGGATATGATCTCCATGTATAATACATAAGGGGGGATATGATCTCCATGTATAATACATAAGGGGGGGGATATGATCTCCATGTATAATACATAAGGGGGGATATGATCTCCATGTATAATACATAAGGGGGATATGATCTCCATGTATAATAAATAAGGGGGATATGATCTCCATGTATAATACATAAGGGGGGGATATGATCTCCATGTATAATACATAAGGGGGGATATGATCTCCATGTATGATACATAAGAAGGGATATGATCTCCATGTATAATACATAAGGGGGGATATGATCTCCATGTATAATACATAAAGGGGGGGATATGATCTCCATGTATAATACATAAGGGGGTATATGATCTCCATGTATAATACATAAGGGGGGATATGATCTCCATGTATAATACATAAGGGGGGATATGATCTCCATGTATAATACATAAGGGGGGATATGATCTCCATGTATAAAAATAAGGGGGGATGTAATCTCCATGTATAATACATAAGGGGGGGATGTGATCTCCATGTATAATACATAAGGGGGGGATATGATCTCCATGTATAATACATAAGGGGGGATATGATCTCCATGTATAATACATAAGGGGGGATATGATCTCCATGTATAATACATAAGGGGGGATATGATCTCCATGTATAATACATAAGGGGGGGATGTGATCTCCATGTATAATACATAAGGGGGGATATGATCTCCATGTATAATACATAAGGGGGGGATATGATCTCCATGTATAATACATCAGTGGTTCATATAGTGAACTCGGTGTAGTTATTCCCACCTGAGGTCATCACAGAGGAGAAGGGGGCGCGCTTAACGTCTGGAGGAATTGAAATGTAATCAACAAACACGGAAAGGCTTCTTCACAGTAAGAGCTGTGAGAATGTGGAATAGACTCCCTCCAGAGTTGGGTGTGGCCAGCTCAGTGGATTCCTGTAGGAAAGTCCTGGATTCTTTCTTGGATACACAGAATATAACTGGATATAACATTTATAGGGAAAGTTGATCCCGGGAATATCCGATTGCCTCTCAGGGGGATCAGGAAGGAATGTTTCACCTGCAGGAGCAAATTGGATCGTGCTTTGCTGGGTTTTTTTGCCTTCCTCTGGATCAACTGTGGCTGCAGGATTATAACTTTTTTTTTTTTTAAATGGATGAATTGGATGGACTTTTGTCTTTTTTTCAGCCAGACTAACTATGTAACTCTGAAGCTTAAAATGACATAGTTAGTCTGGCTGAAAAAAGACAAACGTCCATCCAGTTGAACCATAAAATGGGCCAGGTGTACCGGCTCCTCTCCTGGACTGAAATGGCTTACTCTGATTTCACTGCACACTGTGAGCTTCTCACAGTGTGCACCAGAAGCTATGGAAGACTGAAGGGAAGGCATCTTTTTGCTTCCACTGACTCACCATTGCTCAGTACAGCTCGGTTATGGACTGCAAGCTTTTCTTCTCCTTCTCTTACTTCCTAAAGTTCATTTGAATCTTTTTTTAATGAATCTGAAAGTTCCCTTTAAAAGGAGTGGCAGTGTATCTCCCGTCCTCCTAGAGACTTAAAGTGTGGAATTGAACAGCGTCAGGCAGACGGAGCTGTACCTGGTGCAGGTAGATCAGGATCTCCTCAGATGGGTCTCTTTCTGGTCCTCTCCCTATGTGTCCACATGGCCGTCACGTTGTCCGCTCCGACCTCTGACCCCCCGGGAGACGCGGGGACACCAGACGGGGATGATATCAGCTGGAATTGGGTAACTGACTTCAAATATCTTTATTAATGATCCCAGGAAAATCTTTCTGCCATTCCACCATGCTGTACATTACAGGGGGGGCCGAGCCCCCCCCGGGATCTTTTGATAGATCTAAAGGGTCATTTTACCGGCAAAATACATACATTATAAAAGGTTAAACTTTTTTAAATAATAAATATGAGGAGACACGCGATCCAGTAGATCCAGACTACATGGACCGCTTGGTCTTTTTCTGCCGTCGTTTTTCTATGTTTCAATAAAGTTTTATGATTTGTAGGAACTATGAGCAGCTGGAACTGCCGTTTTATTAATTGTTCCTTTATTTAAATCACACATATAAATCCATTTAGCTACCAGTTTTAATGAAAAAAATAAAAACGATCTGCCATTGACGTGAAACCGGTTGACAAATTCGCGAAATGACCGAAAACTTCCTGAATTCTATCTACCGCCTGAAGGTCATTAAAGTGGCCCTGTCAGGGATGGGGATGAACGCTGCCGTGGCCGGTTTATTTTCTCTGCTGGACCTTTAAGAACGTAACGCGTGTGGCCAGCTGAACCTCCTTTAAAACTGCGCCATTGTGAAAAACGACAGCGGGTAAGTGGAATCCATTTTCTGGATCACTGCGGAAAACGCACACGGATGCCCAGAGCGCCCTTTGAATGTCTGTGATCGAGTTGTCATTAGATAGCACAGATCTGAAGCAAAATGCACAGAGCCAGTTAGAGCGGCTCTGTGCCTTGTGATCGCCGTGAACCAATCACAGGGATAATAAATGTAAATAACAAATGTAAACAATCCTTCCCCTTCCAGCTCTGGAACAACACAGCTACGCTGACCACCAACAAAAGGGAGCACATTAACCACTAAGGGGGTACACTGAGCAGCAGTGGGGTACGGTGAGCAGGAATGGGGTACACAGAGTAGCAAGCGAACACTGAGCAGCAAGGAGGCACACTGAGCAGCAAGGGGTGTACTGAGCAGTAAGGGGTACACTGAGCAGCAAGGGGTGCACTAAGCAGTAAGGGGTACACTGAGCAGCAAGGGGTGCACTAAGCAGTAAGGGGTGCACTAAGCAGTAAGGGGTGCACTGAGCAGCAAGGGGTACACTGAGCAGCAAGGGGTGCACTAAGCAGTAAGGGGTGCACTAAGCAGTAAGGGGTGCACTGAGCAGCAAGGGGTGCACCGTGCAGTAAGGGGTACACTAAACAGAAGGGGTGCACTGAGTACTAAGGGGGACACTGAGCTGCAAGGGGTGCACAGAGCAATAAGGTGTACACTGAGCATCAAGGGGTGCACCGTGCAGTAAGGGGTACACTGAGCAGTAAGGGGAACACTGAGCAGTAAGGGGAACACTGAGCAGCAAGAGGTGCACTGGGCAGTAAGGGGTGCACCGAGCAACAAGGGGTGCACTGAGCAGTAAGGGGTACAATGAGCAGCAAGGGGTACACTAAGCAAAAGCAGTACATTGAGTACTAATGAGCACACTGAGCAACAAGGGGCTCACTGGGCAGCAAGGGGTGCGCCGAGCAACAAGGGGTGCACTGAGCAATAAGGGGTACACCGAGCAACAAGGGGTGCACTGAGCAGTAAGGGGTACACCGGCAACAAAGGGTGCACTGAGCAGTAAGGGTTACACTGAGCAGTAAGGGGTGCACTGAATATTAACGGGTACAGTGAGCAAGAAGGGGTACACTGAGCAGCAAGGGGTGCACTGAGCAGCAAGGGGTGCACTGAGCAACACGGGGTACACTGAGCAGTAAAGGGTACACTATGCAGAATTGGTGCACTGAGTACTAATGGGTACACTGAGCAGTAAGGGGCTCACTGGGCAGTAAGGGGCACACTGAGCAGCAAGAGCCCATATAGACCATGAAGGGGGCACACTGACCATCACTATGGAGGAAACATAACACCGACCACCAACAGTTATGGGGTACTGGCAACTGATCATCAATATTTTACAGGGGCACACACCAATGATCACCAACATTTAAAGGGGCACACACCAATGATCACCAACATTTAAAGGGGCACACACCAATGATCACCAACATTTAAAGGGGCACACACCAATGACCACCGACATTTAAAGGGGCACACACCAATGATCACCAACATTTAAAGGGGCACACACCAATGATCACCAACATTTAAAGGGGCACACACCAATGATCACCAACATTTAAAGGAGCACACACCAATGATCACCAACATTTAAAGGGGCACACACCAATGATCACCAACATTTAAAGGGGCACACACCAATGACCACCGACATTTAAAGGGGCACTCATGACCAACCACCACTGACTCCTGACCAGTGAAATCTCCAAGTTGTTCTGTGCATTACATAGTCCTGGCTAGGGATGGACTTGGGTTCTGCTCCGAGCTCAGTCCAAACCCATGTTCTGCTGCACCAGGAAGGCAGCTGTCAGGACTGGACCAATGAGCTGAAAGCAAAGTATTCCCCATCCCACAGCTGCACATACACAAAGGGACAGGATGCTTGTGATGTCATTGATACGACCCAGTGGCCATATTAGATCAATAAAGTCTTAGGCATCCCCAACCCATCGGGAATCCCTCACCCGCAGCTCATTGGCTGAACACTGATAGCCACCCCTAGTCCTGACCCCCCCCCTCCCCCCCGCAGCCTGACTGCTGTACTGTGCACATTATGCCCTACACTAAACAATTTGGGGGATATTTTACGGCCTCAACATAGGCAGCTTGTTTCTTCATTTCCGAGAAATTTTGCCAAAAAAATGGAGACTTTATCCTGTCCGGTTTGAACATAAATCATTCATTTTAAACAGAAAATATCCTATTTGGCCATTAGATGACCGGAAATCTCTTAGTGATTTCCCATATAACTTGGCTCCAGCTAGTGGACAGATGTGGTATTTCCCATTTAAATTCAA
>NW_028320641.1:0-12500 GCF_062004578.1 Staurois parvus
AAGGGGGGGGCGAGGTGGACAAAAGGGGGGGGCGAGGTGGACAAAAGGGGGGGGGCGAGGTGGACAAAAGGGGGGGGCGAGGTGGACGAAGGGATTTGTATTAACAGTCGGGAGTAGATTTGTGCTACGAGACAAGATTGGGTGGGAAGGGAAGGCACAGATTTTCCTAAAACTATATATATATGCCAATGGTCCGCAGGTTAGGGGGATCAATACTTGCCTTGCCCTGGCCCCCCATGGTACACCACGGCGAGGGCTGCGCAGTTGGAAGGTCCTTGCCCTCAAGCCATTGGAATACCCTTCTCTACCCATTACCCCTCCCCCCACTTCACCTTATCCTCTCTCTCAATCACCGGTTGGAACCACTCAGTCTGGGTGCTTTTTCAGAAAACTGCATTTCTGTAGCTGTTGCAGCATAACTGGAATATTTTCCACTTGACTTCCTTTGTACAAGTTCTTCATGTTCTGTGTCTGGTCATACTTAGTACATGTGTACAAGTTCTTCATGTTCTGTGTCTGGTCATACTTAGTACATGTGTACAAGTTCTTCATGTTCTGTGTCTGGTCATACTTAGTACATGTGTACAAGTTCTTCATGTTCTGTGTCTGGTCATACTTAGTACATGTGTACAAGTTCTTCATGTTCTGTGTCTGGTCATACTTAGTACATGTGTACAAGTTCTTCATGTTCTGTGTCTGGTCATACTTAGTACATGTGTACAAGTTCTTCATGTTCTGTGTCTGGTCATACTTAGTACATGTGTACAAGTTCTTCATGTTCTGTGTCTGGTCATACTTAGTACATGTGTACAAGTTCTTCATGTTCTGTGTCTGGTCATTCTTAGTACATGTGTTCTTCCAGAAATAAATCTCTTTACTGAATGAAAAACAAATGTAACATGTCCTCTGATGCGTATCAATCATTTCACATACAAGTCAATGTAACAATGCAACACTAGTATACAGCTGTGAGTGGAATAAGTGTACCCAACGGAATATTTCCCCCTCTATTCCTCAAAACTTTGAGCCCCCCAACCCCCCTCCCCCCACTTGGTCTTGGTGACAGCAGTCAGTACCGGCCACACTAGTAAAAGTGCAAAAAGAGAAAAACAAAAAGCTCCTTTAACATTCACATGCTCAAAGGTTTGTTTGCATCAATCATTTTTTAGGCATTCCAGGGATATCAAAAGAAAATGGATTTTGAGCAATGGTAAATCATAATGTATAAATTAGTAATACCTCATCTGGAATATGCAGTTCAGATTTGGGCTCCAATTCACAAAAAGAACATTGGGGAACTGGAGGAAGTACAGAGAAGGGCAACCAAACTGATAAGAGGCATGGAGGAGATCAGCTATGAGGAAAGATTAGAGGAACTGAATTTATTCTCTCTTGAGAAGAGGAGATTAAGGGGGGATATGATCTCCATGTATAATACATAAGGGGGGGGGATATGATCTCCATGTATAATACATAAGGGGGGATATGATCTCCATGTATAATACATAAGGGAGGATATGATCTCCATGTATAATACATAAGGGGGATATGATCACCATGTATAATACATAAGGGGGGGATATGATCTCCATGTATAATACATAAGGGGGGGATATGGTGTCCATGTATAATACATAAGGGGGATATGATCACCATGTATAATACATAAGGGGGGATATGATCTCCATGTATAATACATAAGGGGGGATATGATCTCCATGTATAATACATAAGGGGGGATATGATCTCCATGTATAATACATAAGGGGGGATATGATCTCCATGTATAATACATAAGGGGGGATATGATCTCCATGTATATTACATAAGGGGGGATATGATCTCCATGTATATTACATAAGGGGGGATATGATCTCCATGTATAATACATAAGGGGGGGTATGATCTCCATGTATAATATATAAGGGGGGGATATGGTGTCCATGTATAATACATAAGGGGGGATATGATCTCCATGTATAATACATAAGGGGGGATATGATCTCCATGTATATTACATAAGGGGGGATATGATCTCCATGTATAATACATAAGGGGGGGGGGATATGATCTCCATGTATAATACATAAGGGGGGGATATGGTGTCCATGTATAATACATAAGGGGGGGGATATGATCTCTATGTATAATACATAAGGGGGGGGGATATGATCTCCATGTATAATACATAAGGGGGGGGATATGATCTCCATGTATAATACATAAGGGGGATATGATCTCCATGTATAATACATAAGGGGGGGGATATGATCTCCATGTATAATACATAAGGGGGGATATGATCACCATGTATAATACATAAGGGGGATATGATCTCCATGTATAATACATAAGGGGGGATATGATCTCCATGTATAATACATAAGGGGGGGATATGATCTCCATGTATAATACATAAGGGGGGATATGATCTCCATGTATAATACATAAGGGGGGGATATGATCTCCATGTATAATACATAAGGGGGGGATATGATCTCCATGTATAATACATAAGGGGGGATATGATCTCCATGTATAATACATAAGGGGGGATATGATCTCCATGTATAATACATAAGGGGGGATATGATCTCCATGTATAATACATAAGGGGGGTATGATCCCCATGTATAATACATAAGGGGGGATATGATCTCCATGTATAATACATAAGGGGGGATATGATCACCATGTATAATACATAAGGGGGATATGATCTCCATGTATAATACATAAGGGGGGATATGATCTCCATGTATAATACATAAGGGGGGGATATGATCTCCATGTATAATACATAAGGGGGGATATGATCTCCATGTATAATACATAAGGGGGGGATATGATCTCCATGTATAATACATAAGGGGGGATATGATCTCCATGTATAATACATAAGGGGGGATATGATCTCCATGTATAATACATAAGGGGGGTATGATCACCATGTATAATACATAAGGGGGGATATGATCTCCATGTATAATACATAAGGGGGATATGATCTCTATGTATAATACATAAGGGGGGATATGATCTCCATGTATAATACATAAGGGGGATATGATCTCCATGTATAATACATAAGGGGGGGATATGATCTCCATGTATAATACATAAGGGGGATATGATCACCATGTATAATACATAAGGGGGGATATGATCTCCATGTATAATACATAAGGGGGGATATGATCTCCATGTATAATACATAAGGGGGGATATGATCTCCATGTATAATACATAAGGGGGGGATATGATCTCCATGTATAATACATAAGGGGGGATATGATCTCCATGCATAATACATAAGGGGGGATATGATCTCCATGTATAATACATAAGGGGGGATATGATCTCCATGTATAATACATAAGGGGGGATATGATCTCCATGTATAATACATAAGGGGGGATATGATCTCCATGTATAATACATAAGGGGGGATATGATCACCATGTATAATACATAAGGGGGGGATATGATCACCATGTATAATACATAAGGGGGGATATGATCTCCATGTATAATACATAAGGGGGGGGATATGATCACCATGTATAATACATAAGGGGGGGATATGATCTCCATGTATAATACATAAGAGGGGATATGATCACCATGTATAATACATAAGTGGGATATGATCACCATGTATAATACATAAGGGGGGATATGATCTCCATGTATAATACATAAGGGGGGATATGATCTCCATGCATAATACATAAGGGGGGATATGATCTCCATGTATAATACATAAGGGGGGATATGATCTCCATGTATAATACATAAGGGGGGATATGATCTCCATGTATAATACATAAGGGGGGATATGATCACCATGTATAATACATAAGGGGGGGATATGATCACCATGTATAATACATAAGGGGGGATATGATCTCCATGTATAATACATAAGGGGGGATATGATCTCCATGTATAATACATAAGGGGGGATATGATCTCCATGTATAATACATAAGGGGGGGATATGATCTCCATGTATAATACATAAGGGGGGATATGATCTCCATGTATAATACATAAGGGGGGATATGATCTCCATGTATAATACATAAGGGGGGGATATGATCTCCATGTATAATACATAAGGGGGATATGATCTCCATGTATAATACATAAGGGGGGGATGTGTATAATACATAAGGGGGATATGATCACCATGTAACAATGGGCACAAGTTGGGGAGAAGGGCGGCAACAGGCGCACCTAGGCAAACGGAAACGTTAGTTGTCCTCCCCCCACCCTCCCCATAGTCTTCTGGGACATGTGACAAGTCCCAGAAGACTATGGGACCATTCAGAAAGCGCAGTGCTACGCTGTCACAGCCGGGTGTCCACACTCTAGTTTCCGATGAAAGGAACGGACGGACGGACAGGGGGTTGTGGACACTGCGGGATCAAAGGACAGGTGACTTTTTTTTTTAAAGTCAGCAGCTAGTTTTTGTAGCTGTGAGAGGCTGGTGTCTGATTTTTTTTTTTTGCTTGTCCATTCCAACGGTGAACATCGTCCCACAAAAGCTTTACTTCGGTGTATCTTTTCACCTGGGACTTGTTGCTCGAACCCTCCAATGTAACCTCTAACGAGCCTGACGCGGCTGTAATAAAAGTCGCTTTGTTGGGAGAAGCCGCTAACAGACGTGTCAGGGCCGCAGCAATCTTTGCAGGACAAGGTTGTTAAACAGATCTGTTTCAGCAAGAGCCGGGATCCTGTCTCCGGGAGGCGAGGAGAGGTCATCCTGCATTTCGGGTCGTGCCAAATGAGGACACAGACATGTGAAGCACACAAACCTGGCAACCCTCCCTTGTCACAGAGGGCAGGGAGCGAAAATAAACCTGGCAACAGCCACGGAAAACTCCGGCTTTCGTTGCATCAGGCAGGAATGGAAGGAGAATTAAAAGTAGAAGCTTTGGCCCAAGCCAAACACCTCCACCGTATTATACACGCATGGCTACGCTTCACCAAGTCCAGCAGGAGGAAAGCCCTGGGTGCAAAGCTCACCATGCTCAGTCGCTTCTCCGAGGGTGAAGGCTTTCATGGCCCGAGACTTCAGGATCCCTCCGATTCTAAAGGAAAGCCAAAACGAAGTTTCGGATGGCGTAGAAGGGCTTTTGTTCCTCAAGTGCCCAATTGGGGAGGTTTTCTCTGAGACACCAGTGATATGAAGGAAAGCCTCAGTGAATCTCTTCCAGTGGGGGGCACAGGCGAGGTTCAACCCTTCCCCACTCATCTAAGAAACTCGCCCTTACACTAAATGTTTGACAACTGACAAGAGGAACACAATGACATTACAGAATTGTTGCCGGATGCCAATCATTTTCGCAGAATTGGGAAATGTGAGCTGCTAAGTGACCTTGAAATCCTAGACAATCATGACTAATCGTTGAACGTTCCAGACCTCCAGTCACAGAGAGTGCAGGAGATCGAGGATGTTGACATTTCTCCTGTGGTCCTGATCTCTCAGATCTGCTTCTAGTTTTTGCACCTATCCATCAGTACAGTGCCCTACGAGTACTAGTTCTAAAGGTGGCCAGAAGTCTCAAAAATGGACACAGAATGGACACTAAGACTTGGTCTCCAAGATCTAAAAGGTGGCCAGAAGTCATAGGATGGACACCAAGATCTAGCTTCCAAGATCTAAAGGTGGCTAGAAGTTACAGAATGGACACTGAGACTTGGTCTCCAAGGTGGCCAGAAGTCCCAAAAATGGACACAGACTTTGTCTCTATGATCTAAAGGTGACTAGAAGTCACAGAAATGGACACAAACTTGGTCTACGAGGTCTAAAGGTGGCCAGAAGTCACAGAATGGACAATGAAACTTGGTCTCCAAGGACTAAAGACCAGAGGTCCCAAAAATGGATAGAATCTTGATCCAAAGTCTAAAAGGTGGCGAGAAGTTCCAAAAACGGATACAGACTTGGTCTCCATGATCTAAAGGTGGCCAGAAGTCACAGAAATGGACACCGAAACCTAGCTTCCAAGATCTAAAGGTGGCTAGAAGTCACAGAAAAGACACAGACTTGGTCCCCAAGGTCTTAAGATGGTCTGAGGTCACAAATGGACACAGACTTGGCCCCCAAGGTCTTAAGATGGTCAGAGGTCACAAATGGATACAGACTTGGTCCCCAAAGTCTAAAAGGTGGCCAGAAGTCACAGAAATGGACAATGAAACTGGGTCTCCAAGGACTAAAAGGCCAGAGGTCCCAAAAATGCACAAAATCTTGATCCAAGGTCTAAAAGGTGGCAAGAAATCGCAAAAATGGACACAGACGTGGTCTCTATGATCTAAAGGTGACTAGAAGTCACAGAAATGAGGAGACCTAGCTTAAAGGATCTAAAGATGGCTAGAAGTCACGGACTTGGTCCCCAAAGTCTAAAAGGTGGCCAGAAGTCACAGAAATGGACAAAGAAACTAGGTCTCCAAGGACTAAAGGCCAGAGGTTCCAAAAACGGACAAAATCTTGATCCAAAGTCTAAAGGTGGCAAGAAGTTCCAAAAATGAACAGAGACTTGGTCTCCATGATCTAAAGGTGGCCAGAAGTCACAGAAATGGACACAGACTTTGTCCCCAAAGTCTAAAGGTGGCAAAAAGTTCCAAAAATGAACACAGACTTGGTCTCCATGATCGAAAAGTGGCCAGAAATCACAGAAAATGGACACCAAGATCTAGCTTCCAAGATCTAAAGGTGGCCAAAAGTCAGAGAAATGGACAATGAAACTTGGTCACCAAGGACTAAAGGCCAGAGGGGGAGAGGGCAAGAAGGTCACACCCGGCAATAATTTAGAGGACAACCTATTTCTTCAGATAGGTCAGAGACTAGGTCATAGTCCCAAGCTCCCCCCCCCCCACGGGAACCACCAATGGTGGGACTATTCCACAGCCCTGAAAAACCCTCCAGATCACTTCTAAACCAGCCAATCATCAGCTGAAGAACTACTGAGATCATGGCTGCGGCGGAGATCCTGTGACAACCATTTGCTGAGCGGACGATTCTACACGTGTGTTGTCAGCAATTGCTTCACACAGTCAATGTAGGGACTCAGACTCAGGAAAGGGCCGGAGTGACTGGATGAGGGTAAACATACCGTTACCTTTGACCTTTATGACCGCAGACCTCACGGGACCCCGAGGTGACATTGAGTCTCTGCTTTTTATATTTATTCAGACCCCCCCTCCCTCCCCATCCTGGTCAAATGTCAGTTTGCCGAGCTGACACCCTGTCCAGCGTTATTTAAAGATCGAATCACATTTCCAGAAGATCAACGAAAAGATCGCTTTGTCCCGATAACGGCGAAGATTGACGAAGATCAACAGGACCTTCAGAGTAAACAGAACACTCCAGCGGGAGAGCTGAGGGTGCCGGAATGTTCTAGACCCGCAGGAGGCACGCGGCTCATTAACGTCAATAACGTGACGCCACGCAGGAAAAAGTACACGCGGCGACAGACAAGAGCGAACCGCGGCACGTCACCCACTACTGTTATAAATGTCTAGCAAGTATTACAATACAATAACGCAATGAAAAGGACCCCCAGGAGCCAATAAAAAAATAAAATATAAAACGTAATAAAAATATATATATATTACATAATAAAATAAAAATGAAACCTAATAAAATCAAATATAAAAATAAAATATAAAAATAACGTAATAAAAATATATATATATTTCATAAAATAAAAATGAAACCTAATAAAATCAAATATAAAAATAAAATATAAAAAGAAAAAAAAATATAAAATAACTACATAATAAAATAAAAATTAAAAATTAAATAAAAATACATAAAATAAAAATACCACATAATAAAATAATAAATTCAAATAAAAATCATAAAAATCCTTTAGATTGTAAGCTCCATGAGCCAGGCCCTCCTATTCCTTCTGTACTGAAATCTGAAATGTATTGTAATTGTACTGTCTCCCTTATATTGTAAAGCGCTGCGCAAACTGTTGGCGCTATATAAATCCTGTATAATATTATTATTATTATTATTATTATTAATAAAAATAATTAAAACACAATAAAATAAAGATAAAATATTAACAAAAATAACATAATAAACAAAAATATCAACATAAAAAAAATAAAAATACTACATAAAATATAAAAAAAACACAATAAAATAAAGATAAAATAAAATAAAAACAAAAACAGAATAAAATAAAAATACTACTTTGTAAAATAAAAATAAAACCTAATAAAATGAAAATACCACAATATACATTAAAATAAAAATAATAAACATAAAATAAATATTAAAAAACACAAGATCAAATAAAATAAAACCTAATAAAATAAAAATTAAAAATAAAATATAGAAAAACATAAAAAAAATTAAAATCCTACATAATATAAATAAAAACACAGTAAAGTAAAGATAAGATAAAAACAATAAAATAAAAATACTGCTTAATAAAATAATAAATTCAAATAAAAATCATAAATAACATAAAATATTAAAAAAACACAATAAAATAAAGGTAACATAGTAGAATAAAAACAAAACATAATAAAAATTAACAAAAATTACATAAAATCTAAAAATAAAATAAAAACAATAACTTAAGAAAATAAAGATAAAAAAATAAAGATAACATTAAAAACATCATGAAAATAAAATAAAAACAACTAATTGATCATTTTATTTAACGCTGAATGCCTGAGCACGTCTTCCGATTCCCTGCGGCGGGTCTCACGCCTATACATTTCAGTTCTATCTGCATCGGAGTTGTTTTGGACCCTTTTCACACCCTCCTGGTCCTCTGCAGTGCAGTCACAAGCATGGTGGCCGTGCGTTGCATTAGGGCGGTTCATGTATGTGAAAAGGCTGCCCGATGTAACACCCATGCATGCTGCAACGCATGATAGCCCGCAGTCGGGCGCTGCATCACACATCCATCGTCGAGTTGCACCAAGGATACCATTCCTAATAGAAACTAAATGTTGTGTTGTCACGTCACCCCAGCGGACTGTGTGAATGGGCCCCTTAGAAAAGCACCCCAACACATTAGATTGCAAGCTCCTGGGAGCAGAGGAACCCCCCCCCCCCCCCACCCTCTTGCCCTGAACGGTTTTGCAACTGTCTGCAATGGGAAAACAGTTTCTGCCAACAAACCCGCACTGCAGCGTATTGGGGGATATTTACTAACACTGGAGCACTCAGAATCTAGCGCAGCTCTGCATGGCGGCCAATCAGCTTCTACCTTCAGCTTGTTCCATTATGCTTTGACAATAAAACCTGGAAGCCAATTGGTCACTCTGCTGCACCAGATTTTGCACCCTCCAGTGTTAGTAAATGACCCCCATCGTGGCAGCTAAAAAAGTCCAAAACCCTCGTTAACGAGAGGGCATTGCAGTAAGTGCAGCGTTTTGGCGCCATGCAGGACGCTGCACTTAGAATGCGATCACTTTAAGAGCTAATAGGTAAATGTTCTGTGATTTTTACCTCCCCCCCCCCCCCCCCCCACCTAGCCTAGTGCAGGGGTGTCGCATTATCTTTTGCAAGCCGAGGCGTATTGAAAACGCACCCAAAATGGACGGGCTGCCTCCATGTAACACGCCTGAACACACGCAGAATATTATCACCGCCTACGACAGGCCAGGTATTCCCTGATGCACCAGGTGGTATCATAAAGCTTCGAGACTAGTTTTGTGACACGCCAACAGGGAGCACCGAACCTTCATAAGTCAGTGTGCTAAATGACATTGTCTGCTGTACATTGGGAGCTGTGTCACTGGTGCTATGCTGACCACGTGCGTAACCACGTCATCATGGAGCGCAAATTAGAAGAGCAAAACGTGAAATTCTGCGTGAAGCTGGACTGGACGCGCTTTGATAGCGCAAGGACGTCGCACGACAGAGCGCAAGGACGTCGCACGACAGAGCGCAAGGACGTCGCACGACAGAGCGCAAGGACGTCGCACGACAGAGGAGGAAGACCTTCAGTGAGCTCAACCCCTAAAAATGGCGAAAGTATTCGGCGGCTTGTGAACGATGATCATTGGAGAACAATTCACAACATGGCCGCCACGGTCGGCGTGTCACATGGAACAGTTCAGGCGATCCTCACGTGTGATCTGAACATCTCCCCCCCAGGAGCAGAAAAAAAAAAACACTGCACCGAAGTCTGGCAAGAACTCCCATCAGTGTGCTGTGGTTGACCTGTCCTTCATGTCGAGGATCATTACCTCCTCTCCGCTCCTCGCACGACCTCCCACTCTCTAAGCTCCCTTGTTTCCTGCTCCCATGCTAGTCTCCAGGACTTCTCCAGAGCCTCCCCCATCCTCTGGAAACCTCTACCCCAATTTATCAGACTATCGCCAACTCTGCTCACTTTTATGCAATCTCCAGGACTTCTCCAGAGCCTCCCCCATCCTCTGGAACTCTCTACCCCAATCTATCAGACTATCACCTACTCTGCTCACTTTTAGGCGATCTCTTTAAACCGATCTCTTCAGGGAAGCCTATCCTACCCTCAGCTAATAACGGAATCTATTCCTCCTAACAATCCATCCCCCACAGTTACTACCTTTTGTACCACTAGCCCCTCCCTCTTAGATTGTAAGCTCCCAGGATCAGGGCCCTCCTAGCCCTCTTGTATTGAACTGTATTGTCTCCCATGAGTGCACAGGTTTCCCGTTTGCTCTTTGTTCTAACTTACTATCCATGGTGAAATAACAAACGTGGCAATGCTCGGGGTCAGAATAGCACCAGTTACGCAGCTCCCAACGCACGCAGGAAGAATTCTTCTGGCACACCGACTTATGAAGGTTGGTGCTCCCTGTGACTGTGTGTGCAGCCTTGCACTGCCATATGCTGGTGTGTTACAAAATTAGTCTCAAAACCTTTTGATACCACCTCCAGTGGTGTATTCAGGTTTTGTGCTGCCCTAGGCAATTGTCCCCCCACCACTCGCGGAGAGAGCCTGACACCAACTGACACCAACAGCCCCCCCCCCCCCCAACATACACACTCAAAAAAAATCCTTCCACTACCACCGCCCTCCATACACCGCCCACACCACACCCCACCCCCCCAGCAAGAGAGATTCACCTTCACAGCTCTGGACATGTCCTAGAACAGGGGTAGGCAACTGTGGCCCTCCAGCTGTTGTAGAACTACAAGTCCCATAAGGCATGGCAAAACTGACAGTTACAAGCATGACTCCCAAAGGCAGAAGCATGATGGGACTTGTAGTTCACCAACAGCTGGAGGGCCACAGTTGCCCCCCCGTGCCCTAGAATGAGAGTTGGGCTCTGCATACACCATCAAGCAGCCTCTCTCGGATCCCACCTGGTCCCCATGGCACCATCCCTTCTTACGGGGAGCACTACTGCCCCCCCTGAAAAATGCCGCCCTAGGCAAATACACCCCTGACCACCTCGTACTGTAAAAACAGACCGACTGAACATTGTGGGGTGGGTTTACCAACACTGGAGGGGTGCAAAATCTGGAGCATCTGCGCATGGAAGCCAAGCAGTTCCTATCAACAAGGCTTGGTAACACCCATGCAGCCATGCGGGCCGCGATTAGCGTGTTCATGAGAACCCCGAGACACGCAGTCGCAGCCCACGCAAAAACGGAGGATCCCCGTACGGTTGTGATTTCCAGTGCGGGCGGCGTGCCATTAGGATGAATGTGTCCCGCATTTCCCTGCGTGGGTGGTTGCGGCTGCTGGTATCTGTGCGGGTCCCGCAGCAGCGGCATCAAATCGCACAGATGTGAACGGAGCCAAACCTGGAAGCCGATTGGTTCCTATGCAGAGCTTCACCGGATTCTGCATTCTCTGGGTTTAGTAAATCCCCCCCCCCCCCCCCCATGCGCCTCAGTGCCAAAAACTTCTTTCAGCCAAAAAGATCCTCTGAAGCGGCTGATTTTGGCGACCCGTGTCAGGAGTCAGCGATGACAGCTGACTGCCGAACCCCAGCAACACGAGACGTCAGGCAGGGCGAAGACTGGACGTTCCTTCTACTGCTGTCCAAGGATTTGAGGCAAACTTTTTGCGGTTTATTCCTCAACAGCAGAATTTGGCCGTCATAGCAACAAATATCCGAAACGATTCTCCAATCCGAGCGCCCATGAATGCAGGTGGGGAGAGTGCGCTTCATACGTGTCAATGGCAGTGCAGTGAGCGAACCTTCCACCGAGCGCTAGGCTGCAAGAGCGCAATTATGCTTTTTGGACACAGGGGGAGAGCCTGGTGCACAAACGGGGGGGGGGGGGGTACTCCGAGCCCAAATACATCACTGAGTCAAGTTCTGTCAATAAGGGCTCGTTCAGTCTAGGAGACGGGTCAGAGGCGCTACGGGAGACGGGTCAGAGGCGGCGGGGCGCGCGCGCTACGGGCGACGGGTCAGAGGCCGCGCGCTACGGGCGACGGGTCAGAGGCCGCGCGCTACGGGCGACGGGTCAGAGGCCGCGCGCTACGGGCGACGGGTCAGAGGCCGCGCGCTACGGGCGACGG
>NW_028320641.1:195000-215000 GCF_062004578.1 Staurois parvus
GGCTCAACAGCTGTCGGCTGACGTCACTCAGCTGGTCCAGACTGGGGAAAGATCCTGACTTTAAAGTCAGGATCCACCCCAGAGTCTGGAGCGGCACCTGGCTCAGCCTCTCAGCGAGGTGCTGAGAGCCTGAGCCAGGTGCTCCCCCCCCCCCTCCCGCAGCCCAGTGCTCCAGTGAGCGTGGGGGGGGGGGGGGGGCAAAGCAGACAATGGTGACTGACAGTTCTGCTCTCTGCTCACAGCGGCGGTGAGAACTCAGCGACCAGCAGTCATGTGATCGTTGAGTTCTCACACTTAGAGCCGGTGGGGGACCGATGTTGAATCCACCTAGGTAAGTATGACTTGGGGGGGATGGGGGGAACAACATCCCATACATTTTTTTAAAGCCTAAAGGAATTTGTCCTTTAAATAGTTTGTTTGGGCAAGCTGACCCAAATTAGATTTTGACTGCACTAATAAGCTGGGTGTACTTTATTAAATGCATATAGCCTGAGCTATACAGCGCTGTGTTCCGGCTGTGGGACAGGAACTTCCCATCCCTCTCCCAGAACTAAATAAGAGTCAACCTGGCCAAATGAACCATATGAAGTGACGATAAACGTGAAGTTGGGCTTTAAAGGGTAAGTTCACCTTTTGCAAAAAAAAAAAAATAAATGCATTTTTGGCAGGTAAAAATATGCATTTATTATTTTTTGTTGCAGGAGCCTGTAAAGCATTCATCAGCAGATCGCTGGTGCCATGCAGGTCTCCTGCAGGCCTGTCAGTATATCTGCTTGTCCATATGGGATGTATAGGTAAGTAGATATACTGACAGGAAAAATCAATGAATTGCCACAGTGCTCAAGAGAGCCATGGTAGTTCATTGAGAAATACAGGCCGAGAGCCGCTAAGGCTGCCGGAACTTGTAGTTTCTCATTCACAGAGGGCTGTGAACGAGTGACATGGCCGGATGGGCGGAGCCCTGCATGGCCAGGTTTTTTAAAACATTTTGACAGCTAACAGGGTATCTTCTCTCATCCTGCTGTCAAAATTTTGTAGTGGGGGAGCGGAGGTCGGTGTCAGGGTCCTGTCCACGGCAGAAGTTCTGGAAGATCTGGCATTTCTGTCA
The DNA here is from genome assembly GCF_062004578.1 of Staurois parvus. Lineage (NCBI taxonomy): Eukaryota > Metazoa > Chordata > Amphibia > Anura > Ranidae > Staurois > Staurois parvus. The sequence goes on from NW_028320641.1 coordinate 196,109, forward strand.
GCACCCTGCATGGCCGCAGAAGCACACATTAGCCTCGGTTTGGTGCTAGACAGCCTTTATAAGGAGGCTCATCACTTCCTCAAGTTGCTGGATGATCTCTAGCTCCCATGCCTTGTTCCCGTTTCCTGTGTTATCGTGACCTGTGATTTCCTGATACCGACTTGGCTTGCTCTTGGACCTGTCTACTCTGATTAACCCGATCTTGATCTCGGCTTGGCTTACGGATACTCTCTCTCTCTCGCTCCTCTGTGTATGACCTTGGCTACCCCATCTGACTACGTCTGCTCTGATTCCCACCTGGTACCGGACCTTGGCTTGAACTGGATATCCAGTAAATCTCTAAATCCCGGAAGGGCTTACATACCACGCACAGGCGCCTCCTGTCTGCAGACCTATCTCCGTACATCAGCTGTGCTTCTGAGTGGACCACCAACCAGCACTCCTACAGGCGACCTGAGCAACTTTGGGCCAGACTCCCGCTGTCCCACTCTCAGGGGAGTCCAGAACTTAGCCGTAAGGGCAGCCCTCTCTCCATTGGCCTCCATCACCAGGTACGTGATAGTCGGTGTATTCATAACATGTTACACTCGGAATTTGGGATGTAACATGTTCTGAAAGGTAAACTTATCCTTTATACCAAAAAAAGAAAGTCATATTACTGTAATAATGGCGTTTCTTATGTACTGCCATATACAATGTACTATTTAATGCAGTGGTAGGATAGAACACTGATTTACTAATCAAATCCTCTGCTGTATATACACTAAGTACCAACCTTGAGGTTCGGCGTCTGTGTCTGATCAACGATGAATCTCATCAAAATGTTAAACTGCTGATCGAAAGGGAATGAATCCCTGCAGAGACAAAAGCGAGCTCAGTCAGAACAATAATAAAAGAGTGATAGATCAATGGTGGGAATAAAAAGTTCAGTAAACAGAACCAGTCCACGGAAAGCAGTACCATGTGATCAAGTTACAGTGCGTTTTTAAAAGTAGTGCATGCACTACTCTTGGTGCGATTTCGGCCCAGAAAATTGCATTGAATCGCACAGGAATCCCAGTGTGAACCAGTGCTAAGTCCATACAGAAATATCATCATGTGGCCATTAAGGAGGCTGAGCGTCCTCTCAGTGAGACCTGTGTGCTAGTCTTGCTGCTCTTACCTTGTCACGTCGAGGGCTTTCTGTACTTTGGCCTGCACAGAACCCAGCAGGTCAGCCCCCATCTTCTTCAAAAGTTGGGTCAGTAAAATGAACAACCAGTCCTGCAGGTCGTCCTTGTGAATGATAACGAAATCCACCAGGGTTTCCAGGAACATGCTGAACACCTGTCGGCACCAATGACAAGAGTTAGGCCATGGCGGAGAGCTCATCAGAACATTACAAAGAGCTGAACATGTCCAAGAGGCGGGAGCAATGAGAGAACAACTAATTACAAAACAAAAAATAACAAATAAATAAAAAAAAAAAATCACAAATTCTTCTCTACAAAATAAACTGAAGAATGACAATATGATTCGATGTAGAAAAGTTTCTCCATCATTTTTGATGGTTTGGCCTTTAGAAAATCAGACCGCCGTAAACACTGAGCAGCTCAACACTTAAAAATGGTCAAAATGGACCCCATGGCCCAAAAATGGATTACATATACTTCCCCCCAAACAATGTATTCAACTGTCCTGAAAACAAGGAGGGACACATCTTCATGGGATAACATTAAAGCGCCTGACCCATCTGCTCAGCACTGAAAGTCATGGTGAGAATGGTTCTCATTGGTGCACCACATCTACATGTTGGTGGACAAGGAGTGTTGAAAGGAAGTAAAGGCCGGAGTTTAGGCCAACGAAGAAACGTTTTTTATATCTGGCCATAGTAATAGGCAACGATGCTTAACACATCACTGCATACGATGTCTTGGTTAGGTAGAAGCTTTATGACTAAGTACTGGTTTCGCACAAATAGATCTTTCTTTTGGTGGTATTTGATCACCACTGTGGTTTTCAATCTTTGCGAAATTTAAAAAATAATAAAAAATAATATTTATATATATATATATATTTATATATATATATATATATATATATATATATATATGTAAAGTGCAGCGTTGCACTTTACTTATTTATTGCTATTTGGAGGTTACTATGGTTTCCTTTTGTACTTCAGATGCTATCTTTTAAAGAGCGCTCACAATATTAATATTTCTCCTATATATATATATATATATATATATATATATATATATACATATACACAGTCAGGTCCATAAATATTGGGACATGGACACAATTCTAACATTTTTGGCTCTATACACCACCACAATGGATTTGAAATGAAACAAACAAGATGTGCTTTAACTGCAGACTGTCAGCTTTAATTTGAGGGTATTTACATCCAAATCAGGTGAACGGTGTAGGAATTACAACAGTTTGCATATGTGCATATTTTTTAATCAAATCTCTTCATAAATTTTGTCCAATTTGCGGCTTCACAGCTGGGTTCCCACTGTACATGCACGAGAAGCGCTGTGCTATGTGAATAGTCCAGCAGTCTTCTGGGACCTGTCACGTATCCCAGAAGACGGGGAGGGAGAACAACTTCGTGGAAGTGGGTACCTGTCAAATTCGCTTCCCCCCCCCTCATTCCCTGTAGTATGTCCGCAGTCTCCGGTCATCTCCAGTACTGTCTCCGCAGTCTCCGGTCATCTCCAGTACTGTGTCCGCAGTCTCCGGTCATCTCCTGTACTGTGTCCGCAGTCTCCGGTCATCTCCTGTACTGTGTCCGCAGTCTCCGGTCATCTCCTCTACTGTGTCCGCAGTCTCCGGTCATCTCCTGTACTGTGTCCGCAGTCTCCGGTCATCTTCAGTACTCTGTCCGCAGTCTCCGGTCATCTCCTGTACTGTGTCCGCAGTCTCCGGTCATCTCCTGTACTGTGTCCGCAGTCTCCGGTCATCTCCTGTACTGTGTCCGCAGTCTCCGGTCATCTCCTGTACTGTGTCCGCAGTCTCCGGTCATCTCCAGCACTGTGTCCGCAGTCTCCGGTCATCTCCAGCACTGTGTCCGCAGTCTCCGGTCATCTCCAGCACTGTGTCCGCAGTCTCCGGTCATCTCCAGCACTGTGCCCGCAGTCTCCGGTCATCTCCAGCACTGTGCCCGCAGTCTCCGGTCATCTCCAGCACTGTGTCCGCAGTCTCCGGTCATCTCCAGCACTGTGTCCGCAGTCTCCGGTCATCTCCAGCACTGTGTCCGCAGTCTCCGGTCATCTCCAGCACTGTGTCCGCAGTCTCCGGTCATCTCCAGCACTGTGTCCGCAGTCTCCGGTCATCTCCAGCACTGTGTCCGCAGTCTCCGGTCATCTCCAGCACTGTGTCCGCAGTCTCCGGTCATCTCCAGCACTGTGTCCGCAGTCTCCGGTCATCTCCAGCACTGTGTCCGCAGTCTCCGGTCATCTCCAGCACTGTGTCCGCAGTCTCCGGTCATCTCCAGCACTGTGTCCGCAGTCTCCGGTCATCTCCAGCACTGTGTCCGCAGTCTCCGGTCATCTCCAGCACTGTGTCCGCAGTCTCCGGTCATCTCTAGTACTGTGTCCGCAGTCTCCGGTCATCTCCAGCACTGTGTCCGCAGTCTCCGGTCATCTCCAGCACTGTGTCCGCAGTCTCCGGTCATCTCCAGCACTGTGTCCGCAGTCTCCGGTCATCTCCAGCACTGTGTCCGCAGTCTCCGGTCATCTCCAGCACTGTGTCCGCAGTCTCCGGTCATCTCCAGCACTGTGTCCGCAGTCTCCGGTCATCTCCAGCACTGTGTCCGCAGTCTCCGGTCATCTCCAGCACTGTGTCCGCAGTCTCCGGTCATCTCTAGCACTGTGTCCGCAGTCTCTGGTCATCTCCTGTACTACGTCAGCAGTCTCTGGTCATCTCCTGTACTATGTCCGCAGTCTCTGGTCATCTCCTGTACTATGTCCGCAGTCTCCGGTCATCTCCTGTACTATGTCCGCAGTCTCCGGTCATCTCTTGTACTATGTCCGCAGTCTCCGGTCATCTCCTGTACTATGTCCGCAGTCTCCGGTCATCTCCTGTACTATGTCCGCAGTCTCCGGTCATCTCCTGTACTATGTCAGCAGTCTCTGGTCATCTCCTGTACTACGTCAGCAGTCTCTGGTCATCTCCTGTACTACGTCAGCAGTCTCTGGTCATCTCCTGTACTACGTCAGCAGTCTCTGGTCATCTCCTGTACTATGTCCGCAGTCTCTGGTCATCTCCTGTACTATGTCCGCAGTCTCCGGTCATCTCCTGTACTATGTCCGCAGTCTCCGGTCATCTCTTGTACTATGTCCGCAGTCTCCGGTCATCTCCTGTACTATGTCCGCAGTCTCCGGTCATCTCCTGTACTATGTCCGCAGTCTCCGGTCATCTCCTGTACTATGTCAGCAGTCTCTGGTCATCTCCTGTACTACGTCAGCAGTCTCTGGTCATCTCCTGTACTATGTCCGCAGTCTCTGGCCATCTCCTGTACTATGTCTGCAGTCTCCGGTCATCTCTTGTACTATGTCCGCAGTCTCCGGTCATCTCCTGAACTATGTCCGCAGTCTCCGGTCATCTCCTGTACTATGTCCGCAGTCTCTGGTCATCTCCTGTACTATGTCCGCAGTCTCTGGTCATCTCCTGTACTGTGTCCGCAGTCTCCGGTCATCTCCTATACTATGTCCGCAGTCTCTGGTCATTCCCTGTACTATGTCTGCAGTCCATTGGTTTAGAATATTTTTTTTTCTTGTTTTTCTCTTCTAAAACCTAAGTGCATCTTAGGGAGCGACAATAAATGGTAACTGTAAACCTACACTCAGCCACATTCTAAGCCTAATCTCTCTAGCCCTGTAAAGAAATAAATCGCTATACTTACTTGTTCTGCAGCCACTCTGGTCCGGTCTCCAGTGGTACCCTGCCTGAGTGCAGGAGAAAGCCAAAGGCTGGGAAATGACATCACCCATTGACTATGAGGCTTCTATTGTCGGCTGCCTCTCCTACACACTGAAGTCGCCACTGACAGCTCAGTCTGGGACCTATACCTATGGGACCTTACCTATGGGACCTTACCTATGGGACCTTACCTATGGGTAAGTATATGGATTTTTTCTTTACAGGGCTAGACAAATTCGGCTTAGAATGTGGTCGAGAGGAGGATTAGAGTTAGGTAGGTATTGCCTTTACTTCCACTTTAATATGCAATTTGAGTGAATGGAATTTCCCAAACGAAACCACATTTAAATTTTCATCTTGCTCCTTAGAATTTTCTTGGCGCTACAGTCAAAAATGAAAAAAAAAAAAAAAAAAAACCCCCAAAAAAATTTGGCCCTACTTACCATTTAAAAAAAAAAAAAAAAATGAATGAGTTAGACTAACCGCAATATAAATAATGAGAGAAAAGAGAGCGACACAAGAGAACACATACAGAATGGCTTTTCCTACAGCCCTGTATTATCTTTATACAGATCAATGAACATTATGAGATGTGTTGACTCCGCAAAATTCACAAGCCGCTAAATTTCTGTTTTGGTGAAAATCCCAATTCCCGATTTTTTTTTAGAACACAAACAACAAGTGGAAGGAATGAGGAAGAGGGATAGACAGACAATAAATAAAAGAGAAACATCACTTACTCTCTGGAATGAGATCCACAGCAAGGCAGAGCATGCGATAAAACAAACCACACGTTAGTTTTTGTTCACGAATAAGGAGGTCACAGTCACCTATCCTATATGAGAGATCATAGAAATCTGCCCAACAACCCAAATCTAGATTCCTCACCAGCCATATCAGCATTGGGATAACACATCAAAGGCTCAGCACTCTAGAACTTTCTTTGTACTTCACATACACAATATTCAGAGAATTCCTCTTTGCCTCATTTCTCTCACCACCCTGCCGCATTTTCATACAACTTATAATAATATAAACACCCCTTGTTGGCATCTGTATGGATGAAGCAGCTCTACAATGTGAAGGTGATCTGAGAGGACTACAGACACTCAAAGGCCAAGTGGAATAATGAGTCAGGGTCCCGCTCTCCAAGAGCAAGCGCAACCGGGGTCCCGCGCCCCAAGAGCAAGCGCAACCGGGGTCCCGCGCCCCAAGAGCAAGCGCAACCGGGGTCCCGCGCAACCTGGGTCCCGCGCCCCAAGAGCAAGCGCAACCAGGGACCCGCGCACCAAGAGCAAGCGCAACCAGGGTCCCGCGCACCAAGAGCAAGCGCAACCAGGGTCCCGCGCACCAAGAGCAAGCGCAACCAGGGTCCCGCGCCCCAAGAGCAACCAGGGTCCCGCGCCCCAAGCGCAACCAGGGTCCCGCGCCCCAAGCGCAACCAGGGTCCCGCGCCCCAAGCGCAACCAGGGTCCCGCGCCCCAAGCGCAACCAGGGTCCCGCGCCCCAAGCGCAACCAGGGTCCCGCGCCCCAAGAGCAAGCGCAACCAGGGTCCCGCGCCCCAAGAGCAAGCGCAACCAGGGTCCCGCGCCCCAAGAGCAAGCGCAACCAGGGTCCCGCGCCCCAAGAGCAAGCGCAACCAGGGTCCCGCGCCCCAAGAGCAAGCGCAACCAGGGTCCCGCGCCCCAAGAGCAAGCGCAACCAGGGTCCCGCGCCCCAAGAGCAAGCGCAACCAGGGTCCCGCGCCCCAAGAGCAAGCGCAACCAGGGTCCCGCGCCCCAAGAGCAAGCGCAACCAGGGTCCCGCGCCCCAAGAGCAAGCGCAACCAGGGTCCCGCGCCCCAAGAGCAAGCGCAACCAGGGTCCCGCGCCCCAAGAGCAAGCGCAACCAGGGTCCCGCGCCCCAAGAGCAAGCGCAACCAGGGTCCCGCGCCCCAAGAGCAAGCGCAACCAGGGTCCCGCGCCCCAAGAGCAAGCGCAACCAGGGTCCCGCGCCCCAAGAGCAAGCGCAACCAGGGTCCCGCGCCCCAAGGGCAAGCGCAACCAGGGTCCCGCGCCCCAAGGGCAAGAGCAACCAGGGTCCCGCGCCCCAAGAGCAAGCGCAACCAGGGTCCCGCGCCCCAAGAGCAAGCGCAACCAGGGTCCCGCGCCCCAAGAGCAAGCGCAACCAGGGTCCTGCATGTCAAGGACAAATGAAGCCTATGTTATTTATAGTTGCCACTATGCCCAATGCCCTGCATGCTATTAAAAAGCGTGGTTATCCTCCTGCACGTTAAACCAACTATGGCCACACCGGAGCCAAGCGCAGCCATCCCAATTAGGCTCCTGCCATGTAGCTTCCTCGCTCTTCTACTCTCTGCCATCACTCCCATATGCTTCAGACAAGTAAGAAGCCATCCTCACATGCTCAGAAATCTAATACATAACATTGATCTCTAATACACGCTCTGGTAGTGAACACGCCGATCATGTTCAGCCATGTCATAGTACACAGCAGAATGTGTTGTGCGCCCAGCAGAAGCTCCGCCAGGAAATGACTAGCGGCTACCAGGAAATGACTAGCGGCTACGAGAATAAGCAGTTATGTTAGCAGTGATGTGGCTGCTCCTAGGAATTAGCAGGTTACATTTGTTCATCATCATGCAGACATCACCATGCTTAGCATGCAGCACACCATGCAATCTACAGAGCCATGTACTGCAGAGCTGCTGCATCCCTACACAGAATAAATTCTACAATTTACAAACACACCGACATACACCTACAACACTCGACTCTCACAATCGTATGTTCCTCTATAAAGAGCCACCCATGCATCAAACATACCTTGCTGTGCGGATCGGCGAACATCCGAGTGAATATCTCACATAATCGTTTCAGCTCTACCCGGCTAGAATTGAACAGAAACACCCGTTACGCCACGCCAGGTCAAAACACAGAAAGGTCACAATTAGCACTTGATTTACCTGAGCGTCCGCTGACTTTTTAGGAGGTTTTGTAGACCGATAAGCCCCTCCTTCCTCTCTGACCAATTGGAACTAGCGCAATGATTAAGGACCTCTGCCACGTCCTCGGTTTGCCGCAAGTAGTGCGGAATCCCTCCATTCCGAGATCCGTAAGACCTTTCTGAGCACGCGCTAGAGGCATCGCTGTTGGCGTCATCATCGGAATACATCCCGTACGGCTCATAGCGCCTTCTCACGGGCTTTTTCTGCAGACAAAAAAAAAAAACAAAAAAACCAAACAACCCATTAGGCTGCATTTTCTAACACGTTGCTTCCTTTTAACCTTTCAGTGCGTCAATCCAATTTTAAGGAACCTGAGAGTAAAATACGTCAAAGTGCATCCATTGGCCATAATTGTGTTGGATTTAATTATTAGGTCTGTCCCTTGTGGTGGCCATTGCCTTTATGTTGGTATGTAGACCATGGAGCCAGAGAACCCACAAACCCCACCTGTGTGTTGTACCAACAGAACTTCCATTTTTTTTCAAACAAATCAAAACCAGATTTGGGGAGATGGTCCATTTTACCGCCCTTACATGGTTTGGAAGAATATATCCGGTCACAATGAACACCATACCCAGAATCCTATATTTCTTTAGAACTCTCCAACTCCTACGAAGGAGAGAACTGCTATCCAAAATAAAAGTCCTCACTTCATATGCAGTACTTAAGAGACGTAGAATTAATAAATTGACACTTCATACAACTATAACTCGAGGGAGGTCTAGGAGTGATCAATTAAATGACATACCATCAAAGCTGCACAGGGAGCTCAGAACACTACAAGGGGACGCTTGCACCCAATGAGTTTTCATGGAGGCTTAGTCCTGCTCCACATGGTCTCCAATCTTTCCAAAGGGCCAGATTACTGTCCTTCAGACTTAAAGTAGAATTATAGGCATTTTTGTTTTCATTCTGGAGGGAGGGTTATAACCCTCCCTGTCCCACTGGGGAGATTTCCCTTCACTTCCTGTCCCATAGCCATAAAGAAAGTGAGAGGAAATTCCTTCAAATTAGGAAAATTCCTTGGTGACCACCAGTTACCAGAACTAGTGTACCCATTGGAAGAGATCCCCTCTCTATTACTTTTCTCGGGACAACCCAAAATGTGGAATTTTCTTTTACTTTCACTGATAATGGTAAATAGGACAAATAGAAAGGGTGACTCTCCCTAATAGGGGCAAAGGCAGCAATCAAAACCGACAGGGGTTCTAATCCCTCTCCACTCTTTCCAAACCTAAAAACGTTTTGCTTTTAGATATACTTTAAAGGAGGCTGGACACAGTTGGAGTAGAAAAAGGCCCAGTGTCAGTGGATGTAACCAATGCCCCATCATTGGTATCAATGAGAGGAATAGGGCCCCACCCTTGGTATCAATGGGAGGAATAGGGCCCCATCCTTGGTATCAATGGGAGGAATAGGGTCCCATCCTTGGTATCAATGGGAGGAATAGGGCCCCATCCTTGGTATCAATGGGAGGAATAGGGCCCCATCCTTGGTATCAATGGGAGGAATAGGGCCCCATCCTTGGTATCAATGGGAGGAATAGGGCCCCATCCTTGGTATCAATGGGAGGAATAGGGCCCCATCCTTGGTATCAATGGGAGGAATAGGGCCCCATCCTTGGTATCAATGGGAGGAATAGGACCCCATCCTTGGTATCAATGGGAGGAACAGGGCCCCATCCTTGGTATCAATGGGAGGAACAGGGCCCCATCCTTGGTATCAATGGGAGGAACAGGGCCCCATCCTTGGTATCAAATGGGAGGAACAGGGCCCCATCCTTGGTATCAATGGGAGGAATAGGGCCCCATCCTTGGTATCAATGGGAGGAACAGGGTCCCATCCTTGGTATCAAATGGGAGGAATAGGGTCCCATCCTTGGTATCAATGGGGGGAATAGGGCCCCATCCTTGGTATCAATGGGGGGAATAGGGCCCCATCCTTGGTATCAATGGGAGGAACAGGGCCCCATCCTTGGTATCAATGGGAGGAACAGGGCCCCATCCTTGGTATCAAATGGGAGGAACACGGCCCCATCCTTGGTATCAAATGGGAGGAACAGGGCCCCATCCTTGGTATCAATGGGAGGAATAGGGCCCCATCCTTGGTATCAAATGGGAGGAATAGGGCCCCATCCTTGATATCAAATGGGAGGAATAGGGCCCCATCCTTGCTATCAATGGGAGGAATAGGGCCCCATCCTTGCTATCAATGGGAGGAATAGGGCCCCATCCTTGCTATCAATGGGAGGAATAGGGCCCCATCCTTGCTATCAATGGGAGGAATAGGGCCCCATCCTTGCTATCAATGGGAGGAATAGGGCCCCATCCTTGCTATCAATGGGAGGAATAGGGCCCCATCATTGGTATCAATGGGAGGACTAGGGCCCCATCATTGGTATCAATGGTGAGAAGAGTCCAAATCGCTGGTGTCAGTTTAAGGACTAGTGCCTTGTATTAGTGGAAGAAATAATGCCCCATCATTGGTGTCAGTGGAAGGAAGAATGTCGCATTGTTGGTGTCCATGGGAGAAGCAGTGCCCCAAATGCGAGATAATGGCAAGCAAGGGGCCCCCATTCAGCCCTTGGGCTGCAGTTTGGAGACCAATGGTCTAATGGATCCATGATGTGGATCCCTAGCAGATTGTGTCCACCCATCACGAGCCCCACCTTCTCTTACTCACTTTCCTTATGGGACAAGCAGAGAGCCAGGAGATAACTTTATTCTCACTACACTCCTTTGACACCTATGCTAAATCCTGAATTTCAATCTGGGTAATATTCATGCATCTTTCAATGGTGGAAAAACAAAGAATTATATGCATAGGGACTTTTCATCTGAAAATGACATTCGTAATTTTGACCACTACAGAAAAGAATTCCCCTCCCCCTCACCTGAAATTTTCCGCTATACTCGGATCACCTCCTACATTAAAGCTGGCCAATGGTGGATCAAAACTTGGCAGGTTCAGCAGAAACCGGCCAAGATTTGATCCATCTATGGGCAGGCTGATTGTACTAAAGTCGATCCATCGACTGACCTCACTACAACTAGCCTGTCAGATTTTTTTTTGCATGTGATTACTGCAGGCGGCTATAGCCGCCAACAGTAATCATTGCGTTCTGTTGGCAGAGAAGGCTCCCTGCTGGCAGAACATAGAAGTGCGGGAGGGATTCCCCCATCAACACTGTGTTGATGACAAAAATGAGCGATTTCTTTTCCTTCCAGCCGTGATTGCGGGAAGGTGAATAGAATCACCTATGGCTTGCTGAAGGCAAATATACCCTCCGCACATTATCACTGACATTATTTAAAATCTCTTGTGAAACTGGAGAAACTACGAGGGGGCCGGACTTCATTAATATACTAAATCCTGGTCATAAACTCCTAAATACGATACAATGGGAACAAGATCTAAAAAAATAAATAACCTTGGACTGTCAGGATTGGCAGGAATTCGATGACTTGTCAAAGATCTCTACGAAGATGACCCTTGTGGAGTCCAATTAGAAAATGCTGTTATGGGGGTACATGTGATGCCCACCGGGATAACCAAAACGTGCCAAAAAATATCCTCGCAATGCTACAGAAACTGTGGCCAGGGAGGTACCATGCTCCATATTTGGTGGTGATGTCCTAAGTCAGGGGTGGGCAAATGTGGGCCTCCAGCTGTTGTAGAACTACAAGTCCCATTAAACATTGAAAAACTGACAGTTACAAGCATGACTCCCAAAGACGGGAACTACAAGTCCCATCATTCCTGTCTTTGGGAGTCATGCTTGTAACCGTCAATTTTGCAATGCCTCATGGGACTTGTAGTTCTACAACAGCTGGAGGGCCACAGTTGCCCACCCCTGTCCTAAATGAATGTCCTGCATGGGAATCTTTAATTTACCCTTTCATGTGAAAAATTTACCTAGATCACTGGCAACTGCTTTGTTTTAGTTGCCATTCTCCCGCCTTCCAGCCCACTTCATGCTGCCCTGGCACCCACCTTGTCTCTGGCCCCACCTTGTCTCAGCAGTTGGCAGTACAGAGGATGACAGAACTCCTCCTACAGATCCCGCTCCTCTCTGTGCAACTGCAGCACTCCCTCGTCTCTGCTTTCCCTGCTCTCAGCGTTTAGCAGACTCCAGCACTCCTCTGGTCCTCCTTCAGACCCTGCACTTTCTGCTTCGCCACCAGCTTCTTCCTGGAAGCTGCACAAGGTAAGGGCTGCACCAGGGGCGGACTGACCATTTGGAAACTTGGGCACTGCCCGAGGGCCTGGGGACAGTAGGTGGCCCCATGAGGTGCCCCTGGTACCTTTTTCATAGGCTTTTTTCAGTTTGGGCAAGGACACAGGGGCCCCATGATCCCCTTTTGCCCGGGGGCCCCATGAGTTGTCAGTCTGCCCCTGGGCTGCACTGTGATGTAACGGAGGGTGGGGGACTCAACTTCTGATGGTGGGTGGCTCTTGACATCTGATGTAAGTGGGGGGGGAGCCTGGACATCTAGTTTTACAGATACAACAGGCTCTTTGAGGGCAACCATAACGCTGATGTAGGCCGCAATGATATTGAGTTTGACACCCCTGTCCTAAACCATTTAGAAAACTGTATATGCACCAACCCTGCTCAAAATTACCCACACACCTCACAATCTGAATAGATAAGATTTTCTAGATTTACCGACAATTGTGTAGTGTGAGGGCTCATATCACATAGCTTTGCTGAACCTAAAGGAGACCGCAAAAGAATACCCCTCCCTCTTAGATTGTAAGCTCCCAGGATCAGGCCCTCCTAACCCTCTTGTATTGTTGCTGTATTGTCTCTTGTTATATTGTAAAGCGCTGAGCAAACTGTTGGCGTCATAAATCCTGTATAATAATAATACAAAGTCCGATTGTGATGGGTATGGGGAGTCAGATGATGAGGCGGGAGGGGTAGCATTTTTGTTCAATATATTCTGAGTCCATCACACATCTAAGTTCCATGTGTGGTTCTGAGGACAGCAGGCCGGGTAAAGACTACTACACACAGGAGATTCGGTAGAAGACAGTCACACGTGTCACAGACGGTGACAGAGACGCAACATAGATATTCTGCAAGGTGCTGAATAAGCAAGAAAAACCAGTTGACTGAAGACATGAGTGACGACATAATCAAATCGATTCTTGCCGTGTTTAGGGAAGTGAACACAATACTGCTTACTTCTGCTGAGTGCCAAGAGACACAATGTTCTCCCTGACTAGTTCTGGGAATGCAGGCTGAGGAGATGAAGCCATGATATGCTAGGAAGTGTACAGAATGAAAAGTCACCAACCAACGCTCAGCAACAAAGGTACTGGCAGGTCTCTCTAAGGACATGCTGTTGAGGAATGCATACCTCAAACAGTCCCCCCCCACCCAAATCTCTCCTATATGTGGATGCTAACGTGCTGAAAACGTTTAGGAGATCTAAAACTGTCCAGAAGAACCTTGGGTGGTCACATGAACCTTGGGTGGTCACAAGAACCTTGGGTGGTCACATGAACCTTGGGTGGTCACATGAACCTTGGGTGGTCACATGAACCTTGGGTGGTCACATGAACCTTGGGTGGTCACATGAACCTTGGGTGGTCACATGCAATGGCATCCATTGTCTTGTATACTCCAGGAGCCCCAAAATCCATGGAGCTCCAATATTCAAATCTCTTCTTCAGGACAAGATAACAGCCTATTGGCCCTTCCCAGACCTTCATTGTGATGCCAGTGACCACTAACTAGCTGAAAGAGGCGGGAGAGTGCCAGCAGTTGATTGTTTTCCCCAGAAGAGATTGACAAACAAAAGGTCCCCAAGTTTTGTGTCTCCAGCAACAGTTAAGATAAAACTTAAAAGGCATAGATCACGTTTCATTAACCTCTTCCCGTCCGGCCGCTGTTTATAAACGGCAGGGCGGTGGCAGTCCAGAGGCGGGTTGCCGTTCATAAACGGCACCCGCCTTTTCTAGCTGTGCGCGCTCCCTGGGAGCGCGCAACACCGCGATCCGGTGCCCGCTGTGTCCTCCGGACACAGTGAAACACCGATCGTCGGACAGGACCTCTGTACGAGGTCCCGATCATGTGATCACTGATTGGCGAATCGGTGATCACATGCAAAGTAGTAAGCAAGATGTCACTTCTGACATCATTGCTTACTACGTGTGAAATCTGTGAATGATCACAGAGGTCACATGGTACAGGGCTATTCACAACAGGCTGGTACCATGTGACAAGCTGTGACCAATCAAAGCTCACTCAGTACTTCTCAATGACTGCAAGAATGCAGACAGAGAGAAAGAGAAATGATTGCTTTTACATCCTATATGGGTGTAAAAGCAATCAGTGTAAAAAAAAAAATAAAAATCTTCATCACCCCCAAGTAGTACAGTGTCACCATGGTGACACTGTACTGCTAGGGTGACAGTATGTAAAAAAAAAAAAATAATAATAATATAAAGAAAATAAAATAAAAATGTAAAACAAAATGTTTAAAAATTATAGTTTTTGGTTATAAACTAATTTGGATTTTTTTTTTTTTACTAAAAAAAATAACGGAATAAATTTTGGCCAAGATTTATGATGAAATATTAAAATTTTATTAAAAAAACACTTTTTTTTCAAAATTTTTGGACTTTTTCATTTACATAGTAAAAAAAATAAAAATCCCAGCGGTGAATAAATACCACCAAAATAAAGCTTTATCTGTCTCCAAAAAATGGTAAAAAATTCATATGGGTACAGTATTGCATGACCGCGCAATTGTCATTCAAAGTGTGATAGCGCTGAAAGCTGAAAATTGCCCTGGATAGGAAGGGGGGGAAAGTGTCCGGACTGGAAGGGGGGGAAAGTGTCCGGACTGGAAGGGGGGGAAAGTGTCCGGACTGGAAGGGGGGGAAAGTGTCCGGACTGGAAGGGGCTGAAAGTGTCCGGACTGGAAGGGGCTGAAAGTGTCCGGACTGGAAGGGGCTGAAAGTGTCCGGACTGGAAGGGGCTGAAAGTGTCCGGACTGGAAGGGGCTGAAAGTGTCCGGACTGGAAGGGGCTGAAAGTGTCCGGACTGGAAGGGGCTGAAAGTGTCCGGACTGGAAGGGGCTGAAAGTGTCCGGACTGGAAGGGGCTGAAAGTGTCCGGACTGGAAGGGGCTGAAAGTGTCCGGACTGGAAGGGGCTGAAAGTGTCCGGACTGGAAGGGGCTGAAAGTGTCCGGACTGGAAGGGGCTGAAAGTGTCCGGACTGGAAGGGGCTGAAAGTGTCCGGACTGGAAGGGGCTGAAAGTGTCCGGACTGGAAGGGGCTGAAAGTGTCCGGACTGGAAGGGGCTGAAAGTGTCCGGACTGGAAGGGGCTGAAAGTGTCCGGACTGGAAGGGGCTGAAAGTGTCCGGACTGGAAGGGGCTGAAAGTGTCCGGACTGGAAGGGGGTGAAAGTGTCCGGACTGGAAGGGGGTGAAAGTGTCCGGACTGGAAGGGGGTGAAAGTGTCCGGACTGGAAGGGGGTGAAAGTGTCCGGACTGGAAGGGGGTGAAAGTGTCCGGACTGGAAGGGGGTGAAAGTGTCCTGAAAGTGTCCGGACTGGAAGGGGGTGAAAGTGTCCGGACTGGAAGGGGGTGAAAGTGTCCGGACTGGAAGGGGGTGAAAGTGTCCTGAAAGTGTCCGGACTGGAAGGGGGTGAAAGTGTCCGGACTGGAAGGGGGTGAAAGTGTCCGGACTGGAAGGGGGTGAAAGTGTCCGGACTGGAAGGGGGTGAAAGTGTCCGGACTGGAAGGGGGTGAAAGTGTCCGGACTGGAAGGGGGTGAAAGTGTCCGGACTGGAAGGGGGTGAAAGTGTCCGGACTGGAAGTGGTTAAAAAACACTCCAGAGCTCAATCCAAGGTGCTCCACAGAATACTAAGGTGCATAATGCTTGCTCAGGTGTACCTCTCCACAGATGGGGAAATCTCCAGTCAACGGTAAACACACACACGAGGGCACAAACTCCTTGTGCATTACCGCCATACAATTTATTGTATCCTCAAAAACAAATGGATACTCAGCAGTTGTTAAAAACAGCAGACGTATAACATACACACTTCTTGGGCGGCGAGCCCCGTCCTAGAACCATCTGGTTGGAAAGCTAATGCGTTTCGGGAGTCAAGCTCCCCCTTCTTCAGAGCAGAACCAATCTAGTGCCCTGTCAACCCTTAAATGTCCATGGATCAAAAGCCGCCCTCCTCCCTGTCAACTAACCAGTGAGCGGAGCCCGATGGTAAACGCCCTTCACAACTAAAATGGGATCCTCAGTGTCTCAGTCCAAAACATGGTTGAACCAATGATGACTAATTATCTTTGTACTATGATTATTGGTCCAGCCATGTTTTGGACTGAGACGATGAGGACTCCCGAAACACATTAGCTTTCCAACCAGATGATCCAGGACGGGACTCACTGCCTAAGACTGAAATGTATGTGTTTTTAACTGCTTGTGGGTATCCATTTGTCTTTGAGGATCCAATAAATTGTATGGTGGTAATACATGAGGAGTTTGCGCCCTCTTATGTTTTTTTCATCGCTCATGTTTACCAAAAAGCTGCCCATGCAGCTAAGGGATGTCTATAGATAAAAACTAACAGCTTTGACCAAAGTTGGATCATGCCCTTGCTATAGGTGTAGGCAATTCACATACCTCCTGAAGCCTTACTGAAAAACTCCCAGAGATGTGTCAAGGTCCTACCTTTTCCCAGAGACTGTGCGGCTTCATGTACTGGCGTCCATCTTGGTTTTCTGCAGAGCATGGTGGGAGTCTTTTATGCCTTCAAGTCTCTGAGGTCCATCCCCCAGAGGGGTGTGGCTGAGTACATATAAGCCTGTGATCCGCACATGCTCTTTGCACTTGTGTCTTGCTACAGCTCTGTGTATACGCTCGTGACTCTTCTGGTATCTGACTCGGCTTGTGACTAGACCATTCTCTGTGTTTTCCTTCGATCTGACCTTCCGTTGCTGAACCCGGCCCGTGACCTGTGATTCTCTGTCTACTGTTCTGTACCGTTTTGTCCCGTTGTTGTCGACCCGGCCTGCCTGACTACGTTATTGTCATTCTTACCAGCTACACGCCATTACCGCAGCCGGGGTGTCTCGGGGGTCGCGACCTGGTTCCTGGTTGCGTCAAGTCCATCCCCACCATCAGGGGCCCTGGAGAAGGGCAGCCTGGGACTTAGACTCCGCGCCCTGAGGGACTTCGGTCTGTTGGTGGTGGTTGTCGTCAGTCAGTGCGTTACCCTGCCACTAGGCCTACCTGTCCGTTCCACAGCCCTGCCCTGACAAGATGGAATCATCCCATCCTGCCTTGATGCTAGGACATTGCTAAGAGACTCCCAGCTGTCACTATTTACTTCCACGATCACAGGAGCGAGTTCTTTCTCAGATTCAAACCCCCTCAGAAGCGCTCTCTCTCTATAGCGAACCAGCTGCTGGGTTGTTAAGTCACCAATCCTGGGAGACAGGGTGTAAGCAGGAGGGGAAAGGAGGCAGGAGAGAAGACCTCACAAAAAAGAGCAAAGCTCTGCTTTAAGTCTTCAATCAGGTGCAGTGGCCTCATTTTTCTGTTTTTCTTTTGCAATTGCAAATGGACAAAGGAATAAAACATGTTGTAGATGCAAAATAGCATCAAGATAAAAAAAAGTTCCTGGTTTAAATTTGCTGCGGGGATTGGCAGAGATTCTATAACTACGGTAAGTACACAGTAAGTACACACCACTTCTGTTTCTACAAAAGCAGAGCAGAGACACAAACAAACCACATCATTCATTACACTTGTGGAGATGGCTGGACACGCTGACCTTCTGTCACCAGAATACATCCTCAGCAGGAAGACTTGGGTCTGCAGATGGTAAAACATGCTAATCACTGGAAGGTTTATTCCTTTAAATTTTGGAGGAAAATTCCTGCGTGCAAAAAGGCAGTGCCCACTGCAACCAATGAGAATCCATGACACACTGGTGTAAATGCAGCCCAGTGATTCGGGATTGATTGCTGTGAATTAGGATAGACAAAACTTAGGAAATTAGAATGCTAGGAGGGGGGAGCCGAGTAACTGTTGGGAGGGGGGTTGTGGGAGCAGAGTATCTGCTGGGAGGGGGGTGGGGGTATAGCAGAGACCCTGCTGGCAGAGGGGTGCCGAGTCCCCGCTGGTAGAGGGGAGCCGAGTCCCCGCTGGGAGAGAGGAACATAATCGCTGCTGGGAGAGGGGAGCCGGTGCTATCTAGATAGCGGCACAAAACTTAGGAAATTAGAATGCTGGGGGGGGGGGGGGCGGGGGGGAGAGCGAGCAGAGTATCTGCTGGCAGAGGGGAACAGAGTCCCTGCTGGCAGAGGGGAGCCGAGTCCCTGCTGGCAGAGGGGAGCCGAGTCCCTGCTGGCAGAGGGGAGCCGAGTCCCTGCTGGCAGAGGGGAGCCGAGTCCCTGCTGGCAGAGGGGAGCCGAGTCCCTGCTGGCAGAGGGGAGCCGAGTCCCTGCTGGCAGAGGGGAGCCGAGTCCCTGCTGGCAGAGGGGAGCCGAGTCCCTGCTGGCAGAGGGGAGCCGAGTCCCTGCTGGCAGAGGGGAGCCGATTCCCCTGCTGGGAGAGGGGAGCCGAGTCCCCTGCTGGGAGAGGGGAGCCGAGTCCCCTGCTGGGAGAGGGGAGCCGAGTCCCCTGCTGGGAGAGGGGAGCCGAGTCCCCTGCTGGGAGAGGGGAGCCGAGTCCCCTGCTGGGAGAGGGGAGCCGAGTCTCTGTTGGCAGAGGGGAGCCGAGTCTCTGTTGGCAGAGGGGAGCCGATTCCCCTGCTGGCAGAGGGGAGCCGAATCCCTGCTGGCAGAGGGGAGCCGAATCCCTGCTGGCAGAGGGGAGCCGAATCCCTGCTGGCAGAGGGGAGCCGAATCCCTGCTGGCAGAGGGGAGCCGAATCCCTGCTGGCAGAGGGGAGCCGAATCCCTGCTGGCAGAGGGGAGCCGAATCCCCTGCTGG